>NC_089766.1:21276017-21291017 GCF_040412425.1 Macrobrachium rosenbergii | reverse complement strand
TTGATTTTTTTTTTGTGTGCTGTTTTGGGAAGAGATTGTACATGTATTTTCATTTATGTCGAACAAGATGAGTACTGTGAAAGAGTGGTCAGATACAGATACCCATCCTTGAAAGGTCAAGAGCAGTAGGGAGTGTTATTTAGCCTTGATTCCGAATACAATAGAGATACGACTGCAAAGAGAGGATCACCACACTACACAGGCTGTTGGATTGTGCATGGAGAAACTTCTACAGGAAAAGCAAAATTGCCGCAGTATGTTGAATGGAAAACTATGGCTGTAGAGTGGAAATGAGGTTAAGATTGGAGAACAAAGGCCAGAGAGAGAGAGAGAGAGAGAGAGAGAGAGAGAGAGAGAGAGAGAGAGAGAGAGAGAGAGATATATATATATATATAGCAGAGAAGGTGCCACATGGAAAGTTTGAGTCATTCAAGAGTAGAAAGGGTTTGATGTAAATGCTATGAGTTGGTGCTCACTTTGTGAATTCACTGCTGGCATTTGTTGCTTCGAAAGAGTCATTACTGTGGCCGTGCGTATGTGACTACTTTAAGTGTGCAAATCATGTTGAAAGCTGACAACACCAGTAAGAATGTTAGAGCAGGGACTCCAAAGGCAGCACAGTTGTTAGTGTTCAGGCAGGAGAATAGCACTGATTTCAACTAAAACCAGTACAGCACACGTTGTTTTCATGTTTAACAGAGTGTTCGTTGATGGTGGAGGTCCATGCTGTTCAGGTGGCTCAAAGTTGAAACAGCCTGCCATGTTATCACATGAAGATGTTGTAACAGTTTTGCACCCGTGACTTACTGCAGTTCAAAGAGTGGTTTTCTTGCCTGTACATAAGGATACAGTATCTGCTTAAATAGTGATATAGTACGTTCATTTTCTAAACAGGTGGAAATGAATATTTATTATGGATCATAGTCAGGACATCTGTATTACATTTCTTGCGAATGAAGGTGAGGTAGTTGAATTTTCATAAAATTTGTTGTTTGCGTTGTTAAACAGACAAATAGTGTACTTCTTGTCAAAGAAAAGAAGCTTTCAGGAGATAATGAGATAAATGAGCAGTTTGTCATGTGACATTCTTTCCTTATCATCCAGAGTCAGTTGCTTTACTCTGTTATTATGTGAAAATATTGAAATTGAAGGCATGGATAGTTTCAAGAAAATCTCTTTGTATGTCTGGTAAATGAAAGAACATTTACAGTAAACCAAAAGAAGTTATTTGAGATTGGGGATATGTTGTTATTACCATAAGCCTGAAATCCGCCTTGGCATTGAAATTGCAAGAAAATTAAAGGTCTATATTTTTTGTTGAAACTCCGACGGAACAATAGTCGTGTCACATTAACATGTTGTGCTGCATGGCAGGGCTGGTAATAAAGAATCAAGGACCTGCCTTAAATAAGATCTATTTTGATCAGTTATCTAAACTAGTCACCAAATTCTCGGTCCTTTTCAGCCGGGCAATATTGAGAAATCTTCACAGCTGATTCCCGCAGGAGTAAGTCATACTGTTGCACTATTACTTCAAGATACGTTGCCCGAAAAGAGCTGGCCCACACCGAAAAGGAAGTTCTTTAATTTGATCTCAGCTATGCCACTTCATTTGCTTCCGTTCACTACTGCCGAATACCACAGATCACATCATCTGGCAGCTTAGCCCCAAATAAGAATCGAAGTTGATACGATGGAGCTTAAGAACTTGAAATAAAATGTTTTTTGGGAAACATATTCTCGCGTTATATGTTCTTCTGTTTTTTCATACCAGCCTTTTAACACTTCTTTTGTAAATATGTAATTAGTGTTAAAGCTGCACGATGATACCGGCATATGCATATATCGCATATCCGTTGTTTCCTCGAAAATAATGGCTCCGTGATCGAGGAATGGCCACAATCGGAGATGAAGACGTTGCGCAAAACTCATCGGGTTCACAGTAGGGTTCTACATTTAGTTTTTTTGTTAAATGTAGAAACTTGAATAACTAGAAAAATTTCAGCCTTTTCTTTTACATCAGCTGTGCAGCGACTTCTTGTAACTTATAATAAAATATATATTTCTTCATTTGAACTGACATGAAACCATTTGGAACATATTGACTCCAGTTTAGAGAATAATATGAAAACCTACTAATATTCAAATTTAGCTTTCATAAGTTGATAGGAAGTTAGAATCAAATAAAGCGCAAAGTGTAAGCTAGGAAACGGAGCAGGAAAACTTGTCAGCAAAATGCTACTTTTAATTAAAGTACACGAATGGTCCATGAAACCCGTGAGAAACAGGACCTGGAAGTATTTCTCTTAACAGGCAAAAAATTATCAGGAAAAACCTGACATCATTTCCACCTGTCTGCAGAGACCAGAAGATGGTTCTCTCATTCCTATCGAAAAGGGAACAGTCAACTTCCTTCTTCTGGTGTCCAGAAAAAGCTGCAGTTTTATATTACATTTCAAAGGAATATAAATGCCACTGTTTTTACCTAAGAAACAAAACGTCATTTCCCATGATCCCCTTGGACACGGAGGAAATCTTACAATTTTCATCTACTTGGTACCGTCGCTTCCTATGCAAGAGCGTGGACAGGAATTTCATATGCTCTGTATTTCTGTCGCACTTTTCTCCACCTTTCACGCTTGTCCATCACCCGCCTCTCAAACTGAAGCCTTATTGACTCATGTTAGTGTAATTTTGTCGTTTCTGCGTGCCCTTCCGTTGCTCCTCTGATAGCACCTGAATCTTTGCATCAGTGCTGGCATACAGTTCCTTCACAAGTCCTGCATCCATCATATAGGTACGTCGTTTCATAGGAAGTTCGAAGATCAGTTCCACACTCTCCTAGCTTGGAAAACGTTCTTCGTCTCCAGATCTTTATCATAATGGTCTGATAAAGTTGGCATCGAAAATTTTATTCTTTCAAAGTAACTGGAAATGATACTTAATCTCAAAAATGTTATAATAACTGAGACACCAGGAACGAATAATTCAACAGAAATGCCAGAAGACAGAGAAAAAATCAGCATAATTCAGAAAGTTTCTTTAATATGACTGTAGCAGCCAAGAGAGAGAGAGAGAGAGAGAGAGAGAGAGAGAGAATGTTTTTATAAGAAGAATTAGGCAAGACTTGTGATTGATGTCTAAAGGAATAAAATTAAGAACTTAAAACATGATTATAACTAAAAATTTTTAATGCTCAACAGCAAAACCTCCGCACGTCGACGAGACGATTACAGATTCAGCCAAAGTTTCGAGAAAAAGTGTTGTCATATTCGAGATACTTTTTCTTTGTTTAGTCAGAAGATTGACAGCGAAAATGATTGACAGCTTTTTTAGCTCTCGTGATTTTTTCATATTCTAAGCTGCAGACACCAACAGTTTCTTTGCTTTCCAAAAATCAGATTGTTAATGGCAAGATTTCATTAAGTGAAGAAATAGGACTGACACAAGACTACCTGTGACTTTATCGTCGAAGAAAGTTGAAAGGAAATATCCGAAAAATGAACAGATTTTAGTGCTTTTATTAACTTCAGCTATTTGAGCATTATCTTCAACGATTTCAAACGCCATCTAGATTAACAAGATGAAGTGACTGGTGGTAAAACGGGGTAAAAGCTTCAACTACCATTAATACTACAACGACGATAGTCTCCCAGATATGTGCCCACCTCTTGTCCCATTTAACTTGGTCAGAGGCGTCCAGCTCAATGAAAGTTCTGCTGAAAACTCCTCTTGAGAGAAAGAGGAATCTCTCTCTCTCTCTCTCTCTCTCTCTCTCTCTCTCTCTCCCAAGTTTAGCCATACGTCCTGCGATTCTAAATGTAACGGTAATTTTTCTTTCCTTCTTTCTGCAAACCTTTGTAGACAGAATCGACAGATAACAAACCAAGAAGTCTGCAACCTGTAGAGAGAGAGAGACAAATCAAAGGAAAATTTTATAAGCAAATAAGTATAAAGGAACAGAAAATAAAACCGATGCACCTGAGGCTCAGGAGACGTCAGCAGCAGACAGCAGGAATGAATCTGCTCCTCCCTGAAATATTTGGAGACCAGAAGATTCCACAACTGCATTAGGCAAACTAGTTGTTGCTTTAGTGGTAACCAAGATAAACTTGAGCATTACTAAACCTGACGAGCTTTATGGCACGCGCTATGCTGCGCTGGAACAGGGCGCTGCCCGTCATGTCTCCCGTACCCTCCCGATCCCCTACCCAACCCACCCCACCCCACCCAGGCGGACAAACAGGTTTGCAAGAGGAGGGTGGACATGCCATATCTCTCGTACCTTCCCGATTCCTTACCAACCACGCCACCACCTGGGGCGAACAAACAGGTTTGCAGGAGGAGGGTCGATGTGTCATGTATTCCTTACCCCCTAATCCCTAAACTACCCTGCCTCACCCGGGGCAGACAAAAAGTAAGATCCACTTGGATTTTATTATAGATATTCAAACGTGACACACGGTTTGCAGCAGCAAGCAGCCTGCCTACTGTTGCAGCAAAAACAGCCAGGTCAGGCAAAGAAGACGCAGAGGATGTTTGTCCTGCTCAGATACCCGTGATCTCGGTTCATATCGATGAATGCGGCAAATTGTAACAGTAACAGTAATGGTAAAGTAAGCGAAATAAACATCGAGGAGATCTAATGATCTCTTAATCCCTTTACCTCCTTAATCTCTAAGTCAGACCTGTTTCAAAAACAAGAAAATGGGAGAAGACAAAGTTTGTAGTGACAGAGGCACTGATTGCCTGATTGATTTAAGTAGAATGGCGTAACAATCGATCCATTTGCATTGGCACTGGGTAAAGAATTGGACATTTTTGTGTTCATCCAACTGCAATGCAGTCTCTGTTTGGTATACGCGGGTTTATTTTGATTGGAGTTTGGACATGATAAACTGATTTATGGACAAGAAAAAGCAAACCTTGGTAGGTATATAAAATTTGTATTAATTGGTGTAATTAATCATGATAGAACCACTCTTGAACGTAATTGCTGCAAATCCGTGGAACTTAATTCTGATTTTTGTCATCGAATTTGCAGAAGCTGCACCAGATTCTCATCTACAATAAAGTTGCCCCTAATATGAGAGGTTCCTTTTTTCTATCTGTTAATTGGCTTTCGTCTAATCAGTCTGCTTTCGATTTCCGTATCTTGTTTCTTGTCAATATTTTTCTTTTATATTCTTTATTCTATGTTTATATATTTTTTTCAAAGATTGCATTTGACATTTAGTTCATTTATCGCTATTTCTTGTCTGTTAGCTTTAACTGCAGTTTCATATGGCTGCGTTATAATAGGAACAATATAAGGGTGAAACAGTCTGCTAATAAAGTACCGATTTTTGCGTCATGCATTTCGTGAAACAAATATTTCCCGAACGGAGGTCGGCGAAGAACTTTCATCTTAATAATTCCTGGCAGAGTTTAGTGGAAATAAAATGAAAAACCCAATTAAGACAATAATGACAACAGAAGCGTCTCCTGCCACATGCGCACAACTCGCTACCTACTGATTCATCTCACCCAAGAAATCCATCACAACTGGGCTGCCGAATGGAGTTTTCGCTCAGGATTCCCTCAGGAATTTCACGAATTCTTTGCTTTTAATAGTTGATTAAGAGAGAGAGAGAGAGAGAGAGAGAGAGAGAGAGAGAGAGAGAGAGAGAGAGAGAACACTTCTCGATTACCTGAAATGATCAGCGTCTGGCTCTACATTGCTGCTGGCCAAATATTAGCTTACGTGATGTCACCTCTTCGTGTAGCGATTCCGCACATCCAGTTATTCTTTTGGCTGCAAAAGACGCGTCAGAGTTGATATCAGGATCGTAACGGATGAATCCAGTTTCAGTGATTTTAATCTCTTATCCGATTGGGACATTAGGGAAGGGTGCTCAGTTATTCCTCCCAGATCAGCATAAGAGAGAAGTGGTGGCCTGAGAGAGCAAGTGGTTCCTTCTTTAAGCTCAACGGAGCAATGACTGGAATAGCACCTGTGGAAAGACCAAGAGAACACACCATACTGTATAGACATAGGACTCATTAGACAAATTGGTTGCAGTTCAATCTTATTGAAGAGGGGGAACAAAGTAAAAGGAAAAGAAACCCACCACAATTGTGAGACTACTACTCAAAGCAGCTTGTTATAATGCCAGATGAACGTTTAATAACCAAAAGGAAGGGGAGGAAATAGCGTTATCTATACTGACCACGTCACTTCTAGAGAGACACACGAGTAGTTACCTGAACCAAATGGTTCCTTCAGGCTTCATTGATTGACTGAGTGAGGATTTTACTTAACGATCTTCATCTCTGATTCTTGGCCATTCCTCAGAGTCACGGGCCATTGTTTTCGGGGAGAGATAATGCTGGATGCTCACTGATATACATATACCAGTCTCATCATTATAAGACTAGCTTACTAATTACATATTCCTAAAAAAGAAAGTGTTAAAGTTCAGATATGAAACTCTAGAAAGAGCATATGGCGCTAAGTTATGTTTCCCAAAAACATTTTTAATTTCCAAGTTCCATTCCTGAAGAACTAAACTCCATCGTATCAACTTCTGATTCTTATTTTGGAATTTGCTAAAGAATACCAGATGATTGTGATCTGTGAAAGTTTTAATTCGGGCAGTAGACCCAGACAGGTAAATCTCAAAGTGGCGTTTAGCAAGAGTCAAATTAAGGGCTTCCTTTCCAATTGTGGAATAATTCTTTTGGGGTGGCGGTAACATCTTAGAGTAATAGGCAACAGTATGACTTACTCCTGCAGAATCAAGCTGTGAGAGAACTACTCCAATATTGCTAACTGAAAGGATTTTAAGAAATTTGGTGACCTAAGGACAGGATAACTGATCAAAATAGATCTTAATTTGTAAAATGATTCCTTACATTCTTTATTACCAGCCCTGTAGCTATTTTACATTCTCTTTCAACATACAGCTTTAACATGTTAATGTGACACAGCTGGTGTTTCTTCTTCCAGTCAGGTTTCTAATAAAAAATTAAGGTTATTATTTAATTTTTCTTTAAAATTTTCCAAGTACCAGAAAAATGAGGATTTTCCAGGTATAGGCAATAATAGCAACACCTTATCCCCAATCTCAAAGCTTCTTTCTTTTGGTTTACTGTAAAAATATTTCTTCATTTTACCCGGAGCCTTTACAAAGTTTTCTTGAGCATACCTCCGTGCCTTATTCAATTTCCAATGAAACTTTTTCACATAACTTAACAAATTAAGAGCAACCCCTGACTCTCTGGATGATAAGGAGAGAATGTCACATGTTGAATACTCATTTATCTCATTATCTCCTGAAAGTACTTGCTGACAAAATTTTATATCAGTCTGTTTGTAACACCTAGGTAACCCAAATTTTGTGAAGAATCCTACTAATGCCCCCACTACCTTCAGTTTTAATGTACCTTAAGGGCATGGCTTCTGGATGTCTAGACATATGATCCATAATGATTAAAATATAGCTCATTTCCACTACTGGTTTTAGAAAGTGGACGTACTATGTCTATTATCACTTCTTTAAATGGTTCCCTAACTGAAGGAATGGGTACAAGAGGAGCTTTTGGAATATTTTTGTTTGGCTTCCCAGTTACTTGGCAAGTCTGAAAACTAATTCTGTAAGTCTTTTGAACACCAAAATGACCTGAAAAATCCTCATGTATTATTTGTAGGCCAAGATGGAATTCACTGCTAAGGTTCTGCAAATCTGTGAACAAACCAAAATTACTGTTTAAAAGCATCTTCATGTGATAGCCATAACAATTTTACTAGTTTCTGTAAATTAAACTGTCAACAACTTTAGGTACTACAACCTTTCTTCAGCCAACACCTCATTTATGGATAACCATACCTCCACCAAATCAACAGGTGCCTCTATCATGCTTAATGATAATCTACTAAAACTGTAAAACAAGACCATTATGTCACATTTGGATATACTGGTTTAGAAATACCCTTAAAAACAGTCAGAAATTAACTAAAATTCCTCCCTCCTAAAATGCCTGCCTGAACCCTTCATTCAAGAATTGTGCTGCCTTTGATCCAAGATTCCCTATCCCAACCAGAATCTTTACTAGTGTTATCCAGCTCAAACAAAATAGCATAAGTTGCACACTAAAATAAGAGTGACCAATCCACATACCCAATGGAAATTTTGGCCTACCATAAGACTAACTTATTAGTAATCTTTACTTAATTCGAAGCCAATTAATTCAAAATCCACTCCAAGTTCTTCTGAATTAATCAACATTGGATTCACAAAAGTGGGTAGCTTCAACTCCATAGCAGCATTTACATCAAACCCTCCACTCTATATACTCACTTGAATGAAGCTCAAAAACTTTCCACTCATGTGGCACCTTCTCTCTCTCTCTCTCTCTTTACTCAAACCTCTCTCTCTCTCTCAACTCTCTCTCTCTCTCTCTCTCTCTCTCTCTCTCTCTCTCTCTCTCTCTCAGCCCTTTCATTCTCCAATCTTAACCTCTCCATTTCCCTCTACAACCATAGTTTTCCATTTCAACATACTGCAGCTTAATTTGCTTTTCTAATTAGGAAGTTTCTCCATGCACATTACTCACATCCAAATGACCGTCTTTGCTATCTCTAATGGCCTCAATTATCCATAGTAATAGTGATCCTCTCTTTACTCCAGTCGGTATCTCTAATTGCAAATATTCAGGAATCAAGAACAAATGAGCCTTGCTTAAATTTCCTACTGCCTCTTCCCAACTTGACCTTTCCAAAAAGGATGGAATGTCCTCAATATCTGACCACTCTTCCACAGTACTCATCTTGTTCGACATAAGAGCACCTCAACATGGAAAATGCATGTACAGTCTCTTCCCAAGAAAGAAACAGCACAAAAAAAAAAAAAAAAAAATCAACCACAACAAGAACAACAAAACCCTTTGAGTGCCCTCACCACCTAACTATACTAAAAATGCGTAAACATCCCAGGAGGGTTAGTGCTCCATGGGATCCTGGCAAGGTTATCGCTCGTCACGAGTCAAACACTGACTCCAGGGTCATACAGGTCAAATTTATTCTTCAATATTTGTTTTACATCAGAATCTTATTAATAACCTGTCTCACACCTTCGGTAGTTAGTTGAATTTAAAAATGTTAGTATAGTTTAAAAACCCATCAACCTTAGTGAGTGGTGGGATATACACAGAGTAAAGACACAGCCAACTTCAAAGCTATTAATTTATTGCAGTAAGTTAAAAAAAATGAGAATCAAGAGGTACCTTGACCTATCAAGAAAATTACGCGTTTGCCTACAAAACGTATCCAGGCCCAATCATACACCTAACACACACCCTCTACACAGTTTGAGAAAAAATAAATAAGTGTGAGAAAACAAAAAGAACAGTCACACTCCTCAATCACTCCCAAACACACACCAATCACAACTACACGATAGCAAAAGAGGCAAGAGGAAGAAAATTATGAAGAACTTAATCCTACCCAGTAACCAACACAATAATTTGCTGAGGGGGAATTATACATGTAATGTCATTAATTACCCTCATTTGGTCAAAACATCGTAGTAGGCACCAGAGTTTCTGCAATTAGCTCAGGATTCCTAACATGTGGCAGATGACACACTCATGGATGCACCTTCATGACCGTATCAGCAATTTCAGAGGACCCTTACCAGATTATCTTGGAATTGTGCACAGAGTAAAGCTGAGGTTCTCCTACACACTTGGCAGCTCCCAAGTCAATCATAGCCAGCAAGACAGTACCAAATACAACTAGTGACATGCAAGACGGCACTACAGCTGAGCCCGTATACTCTCCACACCATAGGAAAATGTGTCCCCATCCAATAGCAAAATGCATGGTCTTTCAATAGGAAAATGTGTCATTGTCCAATACCAAGCGCAGCTTCCAGCCAAATGTCGAACGAGAAGGAACCCAGGAGCACTTCTTAGTGAACTGCTGCTAACCAGTTCTTCATCTCGCTTGTCACCTTGGATCCCTTCCAGGCACCTGTAACTCCCAACAGCCGCAAGGGCCATGAAAACAAGAACAAACCTCCATGGGAGAATACCCTCGTAACCTTTACACAATGTTATGGCAGGCTGGTCAAAGAACCTCTTACCATAAACTTCAGCCAATTGCCTTCATTGCACCACCACCCATCAAGAACGTTTGCTATTCAAAAATTAAGAATTAATCTCTTGACTTATAGAATACCCTCATTTGGTCAAACCAACGTTGTAGACACCATTGTTTCTGAAATTAACCCAGGTTTCCTGACACTTGGCAGACGACACACTCATGGATCCACCTCCCCGACAGTGTCGACGGTTTCAGAAGACTCTTACCAGATTATCCTGGATTTGCACGCAGAGTAACGCTGAGATGCTCCTTCCCACTCGGCAGCTCCCGAGTCAATCGTAGCAGATAAGGCTAATTCCTTGGGCAGTTATTCCAAAAACCGAAAATTCTCGTCAAAACTGGCGCAGGGAAAACCTTCGCTATTTATCATCGGTAATATAAATGTACTAGATACATTAATCTTGTGGAAGGAATAAGAACAGAAAGGATTAATGCGTTGAGTACATTGCAACCAATTAGAAGAAGAACGAGAATGAGAGAGAGAGAGAGAGAGAGAGAGAGAGAGAGAGAGAGAGAGAGAGAGAGAGAGAGAGAGAGAGAGAATGTAAGGAAATCGAGGATGACAAAAAGTAAAACCTTTTGTACTGAAATGGACCCCCGGGTCAAATGGGCTATAGAATGGGAGTGCTATCAAAGACTTTATTACCCAGGCCTCTTAGTTTCGAGGAATAGGCTCTGAAATCTCTTCTCTTTCGCCGAAGTCTTTTGCATCTTTGAGGAAGTCCTTGGAGAGGAGGACGATGACTACCCGATGAAATATGGCACTCGAAGTCCCTTAATTCTCCTCAGTTCTTCATAACAGTTCCTCTTCTAAGGTCTTGATTCCTAATGGTTCTAAATCTGCTTCATTGCTCATAGCATTGAATTACATATACGTCAGGCCTATTCTCTACTGACTGTTTATCACACTTAACCATTGCATTAAGAAGCAAGAGCACTACGAACTTTATATCAACCGAGACATTTGCATGCGCATTTGTAAGCAAGAGGGAACACTTAGGAAAGAAACGTTAAAATAAAAGGAAAAGAGAATAAATTTTTTTTAAATGGTTGTCGTGTCTTGTGCGTTTTACTCACTTTGTTTCAGTAATGGGAGACATTGTTCATGCGAACCCATCTTAAACTGACAAGAGTGAGTCAATCTGAAAGAGTTATTACCGAAAGCATATGAAACCATCTTAAAAATGACTCTCATCTTTTTACATTTTTTGGAGACATTCGAATCTCAAATGAACGTCTATAGCCTTCCTTAATTACATATCGTTAACACTTTTTTATGCGTGTCTAAGAAGGCTCTACCGTACCTTGGGCAGACATACCGTTTCCCGAAATTCTTCGGAGGTTCTGCCGTAGCTTGCGTAGACGTGATGACTCTCTCTTGCATTTCTGAGAAGCCCTTCCTGTGTGTATCCTGCGTAGACATTTCTTCTCTCAAAGCCAGTTAGCAGAAAGGCGGAAGTACCGACCGTCCAACGTGATTTACACATCAAATAGTGCTAAAGACATTTTCCAGTGCCTCTAACGAACACTTAACTATCCAGCTGGTAATTACTGGTTCCAAAGATAATTAGGCTCTGGAGCGCATTCCATGAAAAGAGTCATTGACGAGGAACGGAATTCAGTGTCGAACAAAACTGATAAATCAGGGGGAAAATCACCAGATTATAATTTCAGGCATTTGAAATTAGCCATCCGTATTAACAGTTGTTACTCAGTCTATTGTTAATTGGATAAGTGTATAGTAACTTGTTTACGTTGAATTAGTCATTCAATGAAAACAAGTATTGAAATGCCACGTGAAATAGATTCCCTCAAACACTTAAGTACATGTGCATGCACAATTATGCACAAGGACATAAATAAATAAACACGCAATTGCATACAAACACACACACATATATACATATATATATATATATATATATATATATATATATATATATATATATATATATATATATATATATATATATATATATATATATATATATATATATATATATATATATATATATATATATATATATATATATATATATATATATGTGTGTGTATATATATATATATATATATATATATATATATATATATATATATATATATATATATATATATACCGCATAAGTATGTATATATATTGTATATATATATATTATATATATATATATATATATATATATATATATATATATATATATATATATATATATATATATATATATATATATATATATATATATATATATATATATATATATATATATATATATATATATATATATATATATATATATATATATATATATATATATATATATATATATATATATATATATATATATATATATATATATATATATATGTATATATACACATAATCACAATAACACTGATTTTCTTTTCTCTCATGCACCGCATCTCATTGGTGATGTCTTATTTTTGCCTGTCGTGATATGAGAAGACATGCACGCAAAATATATATATATATATATATATATATATATATATATATATATATATATATATATATATATATATATATATATATATATCAAACAAATGGAGTCCATAGAAATGCCAAAAATGTGAAAATAAAGGCTATATTCAGAGACCAGGAACTGTCTTTTAGTTGCTAATAGTTCGTCGTGAGAAAAAGCGAAGACAAGTAATTTATACTACAGTGAAGATCTAAAGGTCAGCCGTGAGAGTATAAGTGACATCGGCTCCCATCTACTTAATCCCCGGTTGAACTCGATCTTTGTATTTATAGTCAAATCCACCCAACCTCTTGTTGACCATGTAGTGCGTTTGTCGCACGCAGCCGCGTGGGTTAAAATGCTTCCACTATAGTCCTGAGTTCTTGTCTTCCCCTGGTTCAAGCCCACGAGACGACGCCCAACTTATTATCAACTAAAAATTCCCCTTCGGTAACATATATATGAAAATATGTTATTTCCGAGGTAGAGCGAATTGGAAATTAACGTTTGCTAGCTTACCTCCCGAATATACCTTAATCATGATTAATGTGAAAAAAACCAGTCATATATATAGGATATATATATATATATATATATATGATATATATATATATATATATATATATATACAAAAGATTATATATATATATATATATTATATATATATATAGAGCCTATATATATTTAATCAAATATAATGACAAAAAGTGAAAAACAAAGGCTATATTTCAGAGACCAAACTGTGTCTCTCTTCAGGCAAATAGTGAATGAGAAAAAGTTACAAAGAAGCGGAATTTATACCTGAAGATCCATAGGTCAGCCGTTAAGTCACTCCAGTTGACAATTTCTCTTTAATCTTCTTGATCGCGGGTTGGAAGAAGATCTTATCTATAATATCTGAATCCCAGGAACCTCTTGAGAGATTCATCTTTAAAGTACCCTGACCGCTTAATTGAGAAATCGATCCACAAAGCAAACACTATTTTCTACCGTCCCCCCCATAACAAGACCAGAGAGACGCCCAACAACAAAATAAAAATCCCACAACTGGACAGGGTTAAGACGCTGACACAGACGCTTGGAAACTCTAACCCTTTTGCTTTTACCTCCCCAAATACCTCCGCCAAATCCCTGATTAATGTCCAACAAAAACCAGTCCCCAAAGATACAGGAGTTAGCGAAATCATTTGTCTCTATTGTGACCAATCTGGTAACGTCTTCACATGCATATCACTCCACAAAAGATTAATAGAGCATAAACGCTCAGTTAGGTACGGACCACAGAGCCGAGCTATTTTTAACCATATAAATAACCATAACCACAGAATAAACTGGAATATGTCTCGTATATTTTATAGCAGCAATTGTCGATTCAAAAGTCATATGGTGGGATCACCTTTGATTAAACCAAAAAATTTAATTAATCTCTCAAGAGGCACCTGGGATTCAGATATTACAGATAAAATCTTCCTCCAACCAGCGATTAAGAAGATTAAAGAGAAATTGGCAATTGGAGTGACTTAACGGCTGCCCTATGGATCTTCTGGTACAAATATCGCTTTTCTGTAACTTTTTCTCATTCACTATTTGCCTGAGGAGAGAAACAGTTTGGTCTCTGAAATTTAGCCTTTATTTTTCACATTTTTGCATTTCTATGGGCTCCCTTATATTTGATGGAATTCTGTTTTAACAGAAAATATTCCACAGTCATATATATATGTATATGTATGTATATATAAATATATATATCTATATATATATATATATATATATATATATATATATATATATATATATATATATATATATATATGCTTCCTTCGTGATGTATACTGAGCTCAGCTCCGATATATATATATATATATATATATATATATATATATATATATATATATATATATATATATATATATATATATATATATATATATATATATGTGTGTGTGTGTGTGTGTGTGTGTGTGTGTGTGTGTGTGTGTGTGTGTGTGTATCATGTTTAATGGAATTCAGAAAACTCATGATTATAATATTATACTTCTGTATGATACCTGCCTGAAATAACTTAGACGATAAGCGTCAAACATGGACATCTTCATAGATTCTGGTGTATAATTATAAAAACATTTATTGCTGAGAGACGAGCACAAAGAATGTTCCTGTATACAGGGAAGGATGCCTCCAGGTACTCCTAAAGACAAGAATATGCTTCTGTAACCCAGCCAACCACCAGCTAAGCCGGTGATCTATTCTGTCGTATTTATTCCTGCGGAATCTAAACCAGGTGGAAACGTCCGCTGAGGCTGATTATTGATACAACGCTGAAAGCAATGTATTCCCGATTTCCATTTCCCTGAAGCGAAGCTTTCACGGTAACAACAG
>NC_089766.1:21211017-21273517 GCF_040412425.1 Macrobrachium rosenbergii | reverse complement strand
GCGATAAATAACTGAACAGAGGAGGTTTGTGTATTTAAAGACGGAACTCTCTTTTTTATCATAATGGACTTCAAGATTGACAGGTCGTTTTCATTATGTACTTGACCTATAATTTTGTAAATTATAGGTCAATGACAACAATAATATTTTATTCAGAGTTCAAATTTTCAATTGACTTTGAATAAAATAGTGTTGTCATTCGCTATTCGTCAACTCTGAATAAAAATGACGGAAATTTAAAGCGGACATGTTGTGGATAATAACAAAGGGTTATATTTTCTTCCTGTTTAATTGAAATAGCGATTTCTGAGGACAGATCATTTGTCATTTTGCTTTTGCCTTCATAATTCATATTTCGCGTAACACTCCTTTTTGTCGTTCTTATGAAGTCTCATAACAGGAACATGATTGTATCAATGTTATTATATCATGATTGTACCATTCTTCAAATGAAGAAAGTGAATCTGCATATTATATAACACCTTTAATTCGTAAAGCAAATGGGGCTTCCTCTAGCGAAAGAAAATGTTCATCACTTACGAATGACGGAAATAAATATGTTCCGGGAACTGAAATATAACATAGATATTGTATCCTTTTGACTTCATTTGTGACTTTGCAAGATTTTTCATGCCATGGAAAATCCATAATGACATTTCTGTAAGAAGAATCTTCTAACTTGACATTTTGTGGTTGAGACGAAAAACTAGTAAATGATAAAGGTAAAACCTGCTCTCATTTCCTGGATCAAAGGGAAAGAAAGTTTTTGTTCAAGTTGTTGCTGAATGAACGTCTTTACTCGCCTATTTTTTTTTTTTTTTAATAGAGAGTAAAAACTATCTTCCTTTTGAGGGAAGACAAAGGAATATGGACTCCTGCCCTCTGGTTGCGATCCAGTACTTGACGAACTCTCTCTCTCTCTCTCTCTCTCTCTCTCTCTCTCTCTCTCTCATTTATATATTAATGATTGAAATCTACGTCTTGGAAATTGAAAGCCCTTACTTAATAGTGTCACTGTCGCTTCCTGATCTTAGAGCAAACTCTTTCCACACATAGGCTGGGTAATTTAGTGGTCAGGACGCGTTTCTCACCAACGAGTGGTCCTGTGTTCAATCCCTGATCGAACCACATAGATTGTAGCGTATGTGTTCCATGAACTAAAGTTGTGTCACTGATGACTTCACGAGTGAGACAGTATCCCGCTGTCAGTCGAGTGTGGTGGGTCTCAACCAAGGTGGAGAAGGGCATGGGCCTTGCAATCTCATCAGAAAAGTCTCTTCCCTTTCATGTATGTTGCTAGCTTACTCCCTACTGCTCATGGCCATCATGAAAGAATTCGCAGTCCTGAAACCCTTTCTCTTTTCCTTGTGTGTCGATGCTTTTTCTTCTTCTTTTTTCTAGTCTTCCTCTTTTCCTTTCTCAAAAAAATAAATAAATAAATAAAATAAAATTACATCTTCTGAAGTTCTTTGAACTTTCAGTCCCATTGGCTTATTAAGATTATTTTTTTCATTTCCTAAAATTCGGAAGTACATAAAAAGTAAAGTTTAACACAACATGAAATGCCGTCATTCCCAAAAAGTAAGTCGGACAAAAATACTGCTTTAAATCGCAGTCCCTGTGGTTATTCTGTGCATGCACAGAAAGAACATATTTCGTGACACACTTAGTACTCAGAGACGGTCTTGATATCATCAAAATATTCCTTGGAGGGCATTTGTGTTTGACGCTATGGAAACGTTAGCCTATATGGACTACCATTTTTCCATTGTGATCTGTCCAGAATGTATGGGGCATTTATGTCTATTGCAGACGGTTTGTAGGACTCTTACTTATGTAGTGTATATTCAGTATGTCAAGATTTATCTCCTTCCCCCCAGCCACTGGTATTTATTGCTTTGCTGGTACCCTGCTTTGCTTCTCCCAGTTGAGGAAAAATGTCAAAACAAGAAGTACGTCCTTTCAACTCTAAGTAAATGTAGATTTCCGTTAGCAATAGGAATATTTACTTCTGCATAAAACGACTCCGTATCTGGAATAAGATGCAGTATTTCATACCTCCATTAGCCTTACTCCCGTTACAACGACTGATTCTAGAATGTCAATTCTATATCTAGTCTTCAATTGCTGCCATCAGCATACCAGGAAAAGAAATTCTGTCCGGTCAGTTCGATACTTGTACAGTATTTTCGTGTTAATCTGCCACATAATAGTGTATATTCAGTATGTCAAGATTTATCTCCTTCCCCAGCCACTGGTATTTATTGCTTTGCTGGTACCCTGCTTTGCTTCTCCCAGTTGAGGAAAAATGTCAAAACAAGAAGTACGTCCTTTCAACTCTAAGTAAATGTAGATTTCCGTTAGCAATAGGAATATTTACTTCTGCATAAAACGACTCCGTATCTGGAATAAGATGCAGTATTTCATACCTCCATTAGCCTTACTCCCGTTACAACGACTGATTCTAGAATGTCAATTCTATATCTAGTCTTCAATTGCTGCCATCAGCATACCAGGAAAAGAAATTCTGTCCGGTCAGTTCGATACTTGTACAGTATTTTCGTGTTAATCTGCCACATAAAAAGGTTACTGAACTTTCAGCATGATTTTCCAGTTGGTATGTCCCAGGAGATATAATGGTCCTGTATAGAAGCACATTGGAAGGTTCCACAATATACATCCGCCTAATACTGAGATTCTCAGACGACCTCAATGCAGATTCCAGTAGGCAAGACCGGCAGGCAGTCTTTTCTCCGTCACTTCTTTATTGTTCTCCTCCTCCTCCTCCTCGATGAATGAAATGGTTTCAAATGTTATCGTTCGTGATCGCTTGGATTTTAAATAAGCTCTTGCACGAGGCCTTTCATTAGCTAAACATCTTCGTGGGTTTGTGTCTTCCAGGAGGCAATTTTGAGTTTTGCGTCTGACTGATATATCAGTGATGTAATAGGTAGCGCTGCACCGCACCTATGTCCCTTAGTCATTAGTCTCTTGCTGGCGTGACGCAGCCATGCGTAAACAAATTGATAATATATACAATATATATATATATATATATATATATATATATATATATATATATATATATATATATATATATATATATATATATATATATATATATATATATATATACACACAAACACAGAAACACACACACACACACACACATATATATATATATATATATATATATATATATATATATATATATATATATATATATATATATATATATATATATATATATATATATATGTAAAGGCTCACTTGAAGGTGACCTTTTGAAAAGTTAGGTCAGCTATTCGCAGGGTCCATTTTCACTATACGCAGCAAATAGGAAACTGCTGAAACATTCGCATACCACAAGGGTCGAAGAAACCACCTTGGTGACAAGACACGGGCTGGCAAATGCGTTTTCAGCAAAGAACGTTCTAGAAGCTGAACCAGTTACAAAATCCGGTTTTTGAAGGATGCTTCTTAATAATGTATGGTGTGTACGTGTACTTCGTGACGCCTCGAAGTACAGAGGCGTGTCTTGCCGAACTTTGACCTCGAATGATGTCATACAAAAGTACGTTCTTTCGTGCGTTACATAATGAATATAATGGGAGGAACTGTTGTTCGAATTGGACTTGTGAGATCCGATTCTTGTGTGTCTGAAGATGTGAGTGATTTTTCACATGGAGACTGTCCCAGAGGACTTGTGGAGTGAGTAAGAATTCATATACGTTTTTAGACTTTGTTTTTCAGAACTGTGAACACACGGTATCTCCTGTGACAGTGGAAGATGTATTTCTGCAATTTTTTACATTTTATGATTTTTAATGTGATGTTTCTTCTTTCACAGGTATTTCTGTTCCACTCCATTCCTATTACTTTTTCCTCTCTCCCTCCTACGAGGATGAGAGTGGTATGACATTTGAGATGACCTGTTTTAATTGAGTGACGTGTTCATGTTTTGACAGATGAGTTATTTTCTGTAATTGGGGGTTTATGAATTTGGAGCATTATTTCCTTAGAAGATTTTCTGATAGTTATGTGAAACATTGGATTTCATTCTTCGTAATTTTTAAGAAGTTATTTTTCGTTGATTTTGTCAATAAAGGGTTTTAGTTTTATACTTAGTATCTCATTCCAGTAGTCCTCAGATTTTAGTTAGGGAAGATATAACTTATGATGCCGGCTCACGTTACTGCTATCACACAGTGTCTCGGGATAAGGAGATCAAACCTCTGTTCATAAAACAGAGACTTAAATCAAGTATAGGCTCAGAAATGGCCTTACAGTTTTTGGTGGCAGCGTAAAAGGTAGCGTAAAAGGTAGTTAGGGCAGTTAGAGGGTGTTAAATAATTAGGCATGTATAATGTTTGAAGAGACATAAATTAGTGTTGGCATCTCAGGATAGGATTTTGTGGGAGTCAGCAGTTGCTGGGGCGAGCTGCGAGCTTCTCTCGCTAGCTAGTGTTTTGTGGAGAGTGTTTTTGGGTAGGGGTAAAAATAGTGATATTGTGCAATAATTGCGATATTAAGACCGCTATGCGTGTTAAAACACGTGAAGACGCGCGAGTGTTTTTTGTTTTCTTCGCTTGATGGAAATTCGCGCACTGCTAACGTAAGTGTTGTGATGTTTCTTTTTCTTTTTTTTTAGTTGGGTTGATGTGAAATTGTCCTTTTCGTTGTGTTGTAACTGGTGATAGGACAACTGTGTGTTTTTTCGTTGAGTTTTGACTAATGTTTTGGTTGCAACGAGTGTTACGTCATCACCACGGTGACATAGTAATTGCGTCACGAGTTTGGGCGGAGCGTCGTACTTGCTTTGCCACGCCTAGTGAAGCGCTGAGCGTATTATGGTGTGTTGTATTTTTCTTTTTTTTTTATAGCAATCTAAGTACGCATCGGCGTGTATTATGTAAGGGTGATATTTGGTTGTTGGGTTATTTCTGGGAACTTTAATATTTGGGTAGTATCCGACATGATATTTATGAGTTGCGGGAGATGCAAAACAGTTTTTTGCACAAGTGTGTATGCACTTCTTGGTTTTTGTAGTCACACACGTATGTGCGTGTGGGTATGTGTTTAGAGTATGTGGGCAGAGCCCTTGCCTTTGCTTGAGTGGACACTTTCCGTTTGGACAAAGGGAAGTGTTGATCCAGCAGTTTTTGCCGTTGGAGACAGAGCGAGCCCCGAGGTTTGGTGTTAGCATTTTTGCTGTAATCATCATCAGGCCTTCGATGCATTGAAGAGGGTGGGAAACGAATAACTTTCTCTCTGTGTGCCTGAGAAGCGCTTTCCATGTCTTTTTTTTTTTTTTGTGGCCTTTTATAGCTTGGCCTTGGGAGAAGTGAACTTGACCTTTTTTTTTTTGACTGACTAAAGAGGGAGTCAGAGTGAATGATGAGAAAGTTAAAGCCATTGTGAATTTTCCAGTTCCCAAAACCAGGAAACAGATTCGTTCGTTCCTAGGTATGTCGGGTTTCTTTCGCCGTTTTATGGGAATTTTTCTAAATAGCGTCTCCATTGACAGATTTGTTACGAGAAGACGTTAAGTTTGTTTGGGGTGATAGTCAACAATTAGCTTTTGAGAAGCTTAAGAACGCTTTTAGAACCCACCAGTTTTGAAGTTTCAGATTTTAGTCAACCGTTCACCTTAGTGACTGACGCGAGTCAGGAAGGTATAGGTGCGTGTTTGATGCAGAAATTTGAGGAAATTACACCCAATTGCTTTTTATAGCAGAAAGTTCAAAACGCGTGGTAGTAACGAAAGGCTGATGTCAGTTGTGGACAAGGAGGCTTTCAGTCGTCTCTAGCCTTGTTCATTTTAAATGTTGTTGTTGGGAAATAAAGTTGAGATTTTTACAGATCATCAACCGTTGTTAGAGCTTTTAATAAGCCAAATTTGTCGCCCAAGAGAGCACGTTGGTTCTAACATTGAGAGATTTTGATGCAAACCTCAAATACATTGAAGGTAAGCATAATGTAGTTGCAGATGCATTGAGCAGATATTTTCCGGTCGAGGATGAGGAAATACACACCGAATCCTGTGTGGGTGAAGAGAGTAAATATTTGGTGTCTAATGTCTCTGATATTAGTAATTCTGAGAGATCGCATGTAGAGGACATACACGTTCCTTTGCATACTTCCGGGGAGAAATAGTGAGTCAGGCAGTCTCGGGAGAGATTGTTATTCGTGATAGTGAGAGTAACGCAGTGTGTTATATTACGGGTGAAAATGTCACTTGGGACATAGGCTTGCTGGAACAAAAGCAAGATGAAGATAAATTGTTGTCAGATGCTAAGGCATTTCTTAAGGGAGTTTCACCGAAGAAAGGGTATAAGTTGCCTTTTTCTGGTCTAGAGTTGAGAATAATTTATTGGTGAGAAAGTTAAGTATAACTTGCTGAAGTACTCGAAGCATGGGTGAGATTACACAAATCATCGTGCCAGAGAGTCTAGTACCACAAGTTCTAGACATTGTACATTGTAAATTTGGTTCTCCTCATTTGGGTGTAGACAAGACGTATGAAAACGTCAGGTCAAAGTTCTTTTGGAAAAATATGTTTTCTGCAGTAGAAGCCTTTGTGAAGAAGTGTGCTATTTGCAATGCGAATAAGCCAGCGACGACAGTGTCGTGTCGTTTGGGTTCATATCCCATACCATAGGCCGTTTCAGAGAGTGCATATGGATATTCTGGAGTAACTTCTCAGAGTCCGCTTATGGTTATAGACATTTATTAGTAGTTGTTGATGAGTTGACTCGATTTGTCGAGATTTTCCCCACTGAAATACAAATCAGCTGAGGAAGTTGCTATAAATTTTTTTAAGGGGATAATTTGTCGATATGGTGTTCCAGAATGTCTGATCACAGACAATGGTAGGGAGTTTATTAATAAGACTTTTCTTGCTAATTTGTTGGGGATAAAGAAAGTATCTATAATCCCGTATAGACCTGAAGCGAATGGGTTGTGTGAGAGGGAGAATCGGAAAGTAATCGAAGCTTTACGCATGACGGTGGGAGGTTCCGATACACATTGAGAACATATGACCTTTGTACTAATAGTCTTATTTGGTTCAGTAATAATATGGTATAGGGAATGGACGAGTTACTTTTTGATATGACTGTCGATATGACCGACTCACGGAAAATACCACTCCCTCGAAATGGAGAGGTTGGAATAGCTTCACCGTCCTCAACATATGAGAAAGCTGTCAACGTTACTTCTGCACTTTGGAGAGATGTCGGGCAAGATGTCTTCATGTTGCCGTACTTTCGAGGAGACGTTGGGTTGGCGCAAAAGGATTTGCGAGCGCCACTTTCAACATGGGCTTGCTGCAGTTGCGAGCCATTCATTTTCGTCGGATCGCTGGGCGACGCAAGAATACATTCAGCTTGGACTGGTGCAGTCGCAGGCCTTTCAGCGTGAGGGCAGTACCAGGAGTGAAATCGTCTAGATTAATGCGGTTCTTGAATGAACTGGTTGTGCTATAATATCTGTGTTATAAGATATATATAAGTTTTGCACCTAGACATTTTGAGGTGGGGTCCACCTCAGGTGCGTGGGCCGAGCAATCTGTAAAGGCTCGCGAAGGTGACCTTTGAAAAGTTGGGTCAGCTATTCGCAGGGTCCATTTTCACTATACGCAGCAAATAGAAACTGCTGAAACATTCGCATACCACAAGGTCGAAGAAACCACCTTGGTGACAAGACACGGGCTGGCAAATGCGTTTTCAGCAAAGAACGTTCTAGAAGCTGAACCAGTTACAAAATCCGGTTTTTGAAGGATGCTTCTTAATAATGTATGGTGTGTACGTGTACTTCGTGACGCCTCGAAGTACAGAGGCGTGTCTTGCCGAACTTTGACCTCGAATGATGTCATACAAAAGTACGTTCGTTCGTGCGTTACATAATGAATATAATGGGAGGAACTGTTGTTCGAATTGGACTTGTGAGATCCGATTCTTGTGTGTCTGAAGATGTGAGTGATTTTTCACATGGAGACTGTCCCAGAGGACTTGTGGAGTGAGTAAGAATTCATATACGTTTTTAGACTTTGTTTTTCAGAACTGTGAACACACGGTATCTCCTGTGACAGTGGAAGATGTATTTCTGCAATTTTTTACATTTTATGATTTTTAATGTGATGTTTCTTCTTTCACAGGTATTTCTGTTCCACTCCATTCCTATTACTTTTTCCTCTCTCACTCCTACGAGGATGAGAGTGGTATGACATTTGAGATGACCTGTTTTAATTGAGTGACGTGTTCATGTTTTGACAGATGAGTTATTTTCTGTAATTGGGGGTTTATGAATTTGGAGCATTATTTCCTTAGAAGATTTTCTGATAGTTATGTGAAACATTGGATTTCATTCTTCGTAATTTTTAAGAAGTTATTTTTCGTTGATTTTGTCAATAAAGGGTTTTAGTTTTATACTTAGTATCTCATTCCAGTAGTCCTCAGATTTTAGTTAGGGGAAGATATAACTTATGATGCCGGCTCACGTTACTGCTATCACACAGTGTCTCGGGATAAGCGAGATCAAACCTCTGTTCATAAAACAGAGACTTAAATCAAGTATAGGCTCAGAAATGGCGTTACATATATATATATATATATATATATATACACACACAAACACAGAAACACACACACACACACATATATATATATATATATATATATATATATATATATATATATATATATATATATATATATATATAAGAAAACTCATATTCATTGACGAATCTAAATGCCAATATGCACACGACGCTACATTGGTCAGTAATTGATAATGAATAGTTCAGCTAAATGGCAAATGCAACAAGAGTCGTGAAATTTCAAGGCTCTTTCAGGATTCATGAAATGTTCACGCTGTTTGCAAATGACACAGAGAGAATTCACAAGATTAAACTGAAGCCTTGGGTTGGTATTATCATAATAATACTCGCTATACAAATGCATGTACTCGTATACATCCTTCTTTATTGATATAGCATTATTAGAAACAGAAATATTAAAAAGTTAAGCATACCTTAGTTTAACAAACCACTGAGCTGATTAACAGCTCTCCCAGGGCTGGCCCGAAGGATTGGATTCATTTTACGTGGCTAAGAACCAACTGGTTACCTAGCAACGGGACCCACAGCTTATTGTGGAATCCGAACCCCATTATGCAAATACTGGTGATTTCCGAAGGGAGAGGTGTTGGCTAACGTGGATGAGGATTGTAAAGGCATTTACAGTATTATAGATGACAAGGCGGGAGACCAAGAATAGTCCCCTTGCTAACGAAGGCCACTGGGCATAACCTTTATGAGGTGTTAGCCGTATATGAATTGAGGCTATTGCGCTCTGACAATTAAGATACTGCATTCTCCAAGTTTCCAGAGCTTGGGAAGTTCTGAGACATTGATGTCTATCTATTCCAAGACCGTTTCCATAAAAAAACAGAAGTCAAAGGTTATCGTCATGTGATATAACTTATGCATGAGGAGATATACATAAGGTAATGCTTGGGATCCATCCCGGTAAATTCATCTCCTCTCTCCTGTCCAAAAATGTTTCCATTCTCTTCTCCAAAGGCCCAGCAATCCTCCAGTCGAGACTGGATCCATCTGTTTGTGAACCTTTCCTCATGGAGTCTTTTCTGCTGGAGTGACTGACCTCTGCATCTGCTTCTGTGCTCCTTTTTCTTCTTCTCGGTCTTTGGTGTCTCATTTACCCAGCGAGTCTATTCAGGGCTCTAATCTCATCTGAGATATTGCAGCAAAACTTCACTTCGATTTTCTTCACATTTACCTGGAGATCTTCTTCAAACATTTTCGATCCATGCATGATTAAATCTTAATATAGCCGTATAAACTCCAAAGTATCTCAGGGCATGTATAAAACTCAAAAGTTCCCTTGATTACCTCACATAACCACCAAACAACAATGTGTCAATAAAAGTTTCCTCTTTTCAGTCTAATGACACTTTTCGATAAAACGTTGAGCGAGTCCATCTTTCATGATGTAAACAAATAATCATGCAAGAACTACTCAGCTGACAGATGACAGTCCAGCTGTGCCCTCCCCAAGGCGGATGGTAAACATAAACTCATTGATTCATTTCTCGTGTGCACTACTGGCCTTTGGAGTTCTGTTGCTAACATTAATCCTTTCCTACGATAATTTTATACAGATCTCGTTCAATTTCTCTACAACGTTTTTAACTCTCTCTCTCTCTCTCTCTCTCTCTCTCTCTCTCTCTCTCTCTCTCTCTCTCTCTCTCTCTCTCTCTCTCATATCCGTCGAGCAGACAAGAAGAACTGCGGAAAGAGAGCTTCTTTCATAGGCATTTGTGTCCAGCTGAAATCCTCGAGCAAGGGAGGGAGGAGGGAACATTATCTTTTCCTTGCTGTCATTTTCATTACCACAATAGAATGACAAACTTTCATACCCGTATCATTTTAATCATGATCTGCCTGTAGAAAAGGTAACGGATAAACAAAGCAAAATAAATAAGGGGAGTGTATAAGAATACTCACATCTGCCAGCCTGAGAGTTTGCTCCTTTTACTCTGGGACTTGGGCCTCAAAGGGTGATTTGTTTCATTCCCAAAATGGGTCCATTTCCTGTCGCTAGAATTGCACGAGGAATGCGTGAAGGAAGTCATTAGGAAACAGTCGTCTAACGATGTATAATTAGTGCTTAATTAGTCTCCCAAGGAATACTCCCTCTCATTCAGAATGAACGACTCATTAATGGGATTATAAATAAAGGTTCGGTGATTCGTGCCACTCACGGAAGCCTAATTCTCGCTGACGTCTGAGAAATCCAGTGAGCTATTCTTTCTTCTTTCTCTTTAAATAATGGACTTTGAAATCTTTATTGCCCACACAGGCAACAATAATTATATTATTAGATAACACAGAAAGCATATAAAGCAAACGTGAAATACAGAGCACTTTACTAAACATCATATACCTTCAAGAAGGAATTTCCAGAGTCTTGACTCACATGGCTTTCGAACAAAAGACTTGGCAGTGAATAAAACAATTGCTTGTTAAGGGACCTACCGTGCTTCCCGTCTTTGAGGATGCCAGAGGACTTTCCTAGGATTTCATTTAATTATTGAGGTTATGAAGGAGAAACAGAGCAGGTAATTAAGGAACAGTTTAAATCAGGATAATCAAAATCAAATTAGTCTTCCTCTTGAACAGCCTGGGAATCGTTGCGATTATTTACTTCGAAGCAAAATGACTCCCAGTTCCAGAAGTAAGTCTGTTTGTTTGATGGTAAATGCAATGAGACTAGCTTCTCCATTTTGTGATCTATTGCACAAGTGCAAAATGAGGCTGCTTGTTCAGGCAGCATCTCTCCTTGAATCCCTCTCACCAATCTCTCACTCACGCCATTTCACGCAAACTCCAGGCACATTGGTAACCAGTTATGGTTTTCCACAGTTGTTAACAATGCAGTTTATACTAAAGAGGATAAGCGTTCGCTGGAACATGACATAAAATATATTACATATACAAAGTTCAGTATTTTTCAAGATATAACATATTCTTTCCTGTCACGAGGCCAGAGTGTGTAACACACTTGAGAGATGACAGCGTCCTGAGATTCCTTTAGGTTTAAGTAACCATGAGACTATGTGTCGACGTGGTCAAACACAAGAGGTTTACTCGTAGATGATTATCTTTCACCACCTTTACAGAAAAGCGCCTTATGCCATATTTCGTCCTCGTAATTCTTTCAACTTTGTAAGACAAAGCTTGTCATGTTATTCAGTCATTTAGTTATAAGCATATCCTTCATAAATTATTACACTTAGAATAAATCATTTACACAATTATGCCACTATTACATATTATCACAATCATGTCTGCAACTGATTAAACCTAATTCTGTCCGAACAAACAGAGATGTTGACAGCTTTCTTAGATCGGATTCCTCTCGTCTTGTGCACTCAATTAGAAATCCCGTTTCAGGTTGTCAGTCATTTTTGTCAATGCGCTGCCAAAGCCTCTGATAAATTTGTCAGACAAGAAGATGCTCTCTTAAAGCTAATAGAATAAGGATTTCTGCAGGCATATATGCTGGCATGCATATACGAATGAATCTATTTATTCAAGAAAATCAAAGTAAAAGGGTATTAGTCGAACTCCTGGTGGAGGGGGCGCATCATTAGAACCCTTCCGTAGAGCCAAATCTTGACAATAAACAGGAATTAACGTCAATAGTCAGTTTAGAAATCCCTCAGTGCAGTCAGCAGTCGCTAAGACCATTTCATGGCATCATAATCCTTCCCAAGGACGCTCAAATGCAGGGGAATACCTGAGGGAGCGCCACGCCGCTGGAAACCGAGGCAGGATTGGAATCGTCTTGGTTGTGAAATGCAGCAGCTGAGAGTTTGTTGCCCGTAGAAGCGTTTCAGCCCTTTGCCCTTCGGCGTCATAATAATTTTTGTCTGAATCACTTTAAATTAAAGTTGACAAAATAATGTTAACGCACATGTTAGTAATATTGAACCTTTCTATAATTCAGAATATCAACTGTAAAACAAAGCTGCTTCTACTGGTAAAGTACAAAAAAAAATGTTTTTACCTTAAACTATGAGTTTATCGCTTTCGCTTAAGATAGTCTGTTACAGATTTCTCATTTTGTTCAAACGTGATTCCAAAACTAAGAGAGAGAGAGAGAGAGAGAGAGAGAGAGAGAGAGAGAGAGAGAGAGAGAGAGAGCCTGATTCTCCCCACATAAAAGTGGTAACAAACGTTTAGTAATTTTCTTTTGATTTGCGGTTGTTGTTTTTATTGTTGTGTTTGCTTATTTCATATGAATAAGCAAGGCAAGTCTGAGATAAAATGGAAATTTTCGACCGCTTGCACGACGGTCCTTTTCAGCCACAAGGTCGAAAGCATCCATTTTTCTGCAGACTTCATTGCTTTTCCTAATACAGCATTTAATCACATATTTTTATTCATTTCTTTTATAATTTCAGGTCATTGTTGATAAATCTCAGCCATTATAACTGATAACGCACATTCATCTTTCCTGTTCTCGTTAGTCATGAGGTTTTCCCTGCAACTCTGCAGTGCAGCTGTACATTGCACATCCCATAAAGGCATTAGCCGTGACGGGCGTCTGAAGGAGCCTCTGAAGAAGGCAGAGGGAAAGGGAGGTTTCATCCCGGCTCGATTTCCGGCCTCATTTCCTCCTCTGTTGATAATCTTCAAGGCCATTACTTAGGAAGCTGAGGGCACGAGGTACAACAGCGCTGTTTTCTGACGAAGGAAATCAGGTTAATGTTATGTGACAGGTGTGTGAAGCAAAGTATATATATATATATATATATATATATATATATATATATATATATATATATATATATATATATATATATATATATATATATATATATATATATATGTGTGTGTGTGTGTGTGTGTGTGTGTGTGTGTGTGTGTGTCTTTTAGAGGATTAGGGTTCCACAGACTAAAAAGTCTATGTACCTAAAATCATTGATATATAAACGGATTTGTTTTTCTCCCTAATTACAGTGAACGAGATAAAATTACGTTAAATGTCTTTCAGTCTTTTATTTTTATTTGGGTTCGAAGCGAAAGGTCATACTGCAGCCCATTATATAAAATTTTCAAGCCAATGAAATTTTGACCGTTGAGTATATATATATATATATATATATATATATATATATATATATATATATATATATATATATATATATATATATATATATATATATATATATATATATATATATATATATATATATATATATATATATATATATATATATATATATATATATATATATATATATATATATTATATATATTATATATATATATATATATATTATATATATTATATATATATATATATATATATATATATATATATATATATATATATATATGTGTGTGTGTGTGTGTGTGTGTGTGTGTGTGTCTGTGTCTGTGTGTGCGTGTGCGTGTGTGTGTATGGAAGCATATGAGAAGTAAAAGATTGTTATCGACAGTTTTATGATCAATCGTCATTCGCATCGTCGAAGGAACTGACGAATAAAAGAGGTGAAATTGAATTTAAAATTTCATACGGTTTAACGAGAGGAGAGAAAATGCTCACTATTTTTTTCTGTTTTTGACATTTGAACGAAGTGATCTGTACTCTCTCTTTGCTAACTCGTGCATGAATAACATTTTTTTTTTATGCATCAGTTGGTACAACCTTCATTTGTGGATCTCTTTCATTGCTGCAAATTCTTTTTCATGAAATACCGCACAAGAGAGGCATCTAATTTATAACTATTTCTAATAATGGAAAAGAATAATTAGCGCTCCATAAATGGTCAAAGTCGCAAGTATTTTCCGGAAAGTAATTGTGATGTCAAGAGTCATTAATATGAGTCAGCGTTAACGACAGAAAGACCCTCGTCAGTGAATTGTCCAGCTCATTAATCTGTTTCACTTTTTGTTCACTGACTTGGAACAGGAGGAATTCTAAATTAGGAACCGAAGTGAAGCGTGAAATGATAGATGTTTACGTTTAAAAATTTTTGGTGACTGACTTGATGACGATAACATAAAAATATTTAATGATACTGGAGAAAGATTTCGGTACACTATTTTCCATAAATTTCGCAGAAAAAAGGTAAAATCATAAGGACAAGCCAACTCTTGAGTTGTATAGTCATGATGTGATGAAAGGAGCCACGTGTTTCCTTAATAACCTATAACTCCTGTTTAGTGACAAATTTCTGTTTATCAAAACGAGGAAAAGTAATGCAAGCCATTGGAACGCCTTTCGAATCATTATGAAATATTCTCCGTCCTTTCAACTTTCTCCTTGATGACTTTGTTCCCCATCAGCATCATTTAAACGAACAATATCAATCGTCTTGCAGATTAATAACGTTCCTAAAATAACTTCTCTCTCTCTCTCTCTCTCTCTCTCTCTCTCTCTCTCTCTCTCTCTCTCTCTCTCTCTCTCACACACACACACACAATCTCCTTTCAAATGAAGTCAAGAAAATCAAAAAACAGCAGAAGGAATAGCCCTCAGAGATTTAAAACAAAAATACCGTTTCTTCTTTCCTCATTCAGACGCTCAAGGAGATCCACTGGAAGAGAGAGAGAGAGAGAGAGAGAGAGAGAGAGAGAGAGAGAGAGAGAGAGAGAGAGAGTTTCAGTTTACTTTAGGGAACTTTCATGCTACCATCATATGTCATTAATGTTTGGCGTGAATAATCACCCCAAGAATTGGTAAAGAACCGTGAAATTTAATGACATAGAAATTACCTCTTTACTGATTTATTAAATACCAGTTACTGAGCAATGTAGCGTCGTCTGCTAATTTGCATTTGGATTCGTATAAAACGAATATTCCCGAGTTTTACTGAGGGGGAAGCTTCCGTCAAAAGATTGATCATAAATGGGAATACATTTTTATCTAATTATTCATTTTGATATTGGTTTGGTCATATGTGCTAGAGTTACGCCAGGAAGGGTCTTTGTCGAGGCCTTTTGATAACTGATTAAAGGCCGTTTCACACAGGATGCTAAGCGCGCCACGCTATGGCAGCCATGCAGCAGCACGTGGCTTTTAATTGCAGGCATCAGCGTTGCCAGATGTATGACAATCGTCGTACATGTACGGCAATTGTTAACCTCATACAACCTACGACCCAATGCTGTACGACCTACGATGTTCTAATTTATTTGGCAAATTTGTACGACTTTTTAGCCCGTATGTACGGCATTTTAAATAAACAGTTGATTCTAATATGCTGTATATTTTCTGTTATTCTATTCCGTTAAACACGGTTTCTTTAAAAGTCGAGTTTACTAAGCTACTTGGTTTTGATTAGCTACTTATGAACGATCGTCACCAATCTGCACGAAGATTGCAGACTCCTCTTTTCAAACGCGTTACGCGTGTGTAGTTTTATGGGACGGCTGCGGCATTGCAGGTCGATAAGGATCACTCCTTCCTTCCCGTTGTCAGTTGTAACTCAAATCCACGATGAGTAAGCAGATATGTTAAAAAAAAAAAAAAAACGGGAGGCAGCCAACCGAGTTCTTCATCTGTCACCCACGAAGCTGCATGTGATTATTGTGATATTGAAAACATTTGTGAGGACAAGAGTAATGTTGAACCTGCAACTAAAAAGAACAAGACTGATAAAAATTAAGTTGAAACAGAAAGTATTAACAAGAATAGTTCAGAAAAAAAAACCTGGCGGTGATAGCCAGAAATAAAGAAAGGAATGGGAAACCAAATTCCCTTGGCTGACTCAAGGTCAAGATATTTATCATGGTTTTTGTAAGATTTGTGACAAGCCATTCAGGGTCCAATTTGGTATATTGCAGAAACATGGTGCATCTGATACTCATAAAAAAATGTTAAACAGTACACTGGTAAACAAACCAATGAATGAAATTGTTCAGGGTAGGTCGAATCTTGATTCTAGTATGAGTGAAGATATAAAAGCCAAAACATTTTTGATTCGTCTTGTTGCATGTATGTCAGAACATAACTGTAGTTTCTTGGGTGTAGAACATCTTGTCGAGATTATTGATGACACCTTTTTTGAAGGACGTGATGTGTTAAAAATTAAAAGAACAAAGGCATCAAAAATAGATCAAATGTTCTCGCCAAACAAGCACAGTTTGCCATTGTTCAAACTTTCCTGTGCTTAGAACAGCACAAGATTCTCAAACTTTCAGGAACAAGGTGGCTCTCACTTGAAATAGTAGTCAGGAGAATTCTTGAACAGCGGCCTGCACCGGAAACGTGTTTTGGAAAGCTTTCACTTAGTTTTGACATAAGAGATATGAAAAAAACTAGGTTTAGAAAGGTACTCCAATGGTTGAATAACATTTATGTTAAAATATACTTTGGATTTCCCAGATATGTGCTGCTAATGTTTACAAAACTGAATGTACTTTTTCAGAGTGATAAAGTTATTATAACTTGCCTGCATGAAAAGTTAGGAAGAACTTTTAAAGAAATTCTGGACATGTTTATGGACAGCAAGCTCGTTAAGGACAAAGATGTTAAAGACATAAATCCCTCAGATGGGTCCACATTCAGACCCCTCAATACAATATATCTTGGTCATGGCATTTCTACTTCATGTGAAACTTTGACTTTGAAATATTTTTCTTCAAAGCCATTCCAACCTTCAAAAATGTACAAGAATCAGTACGAGCAATTTTGGGTTGAAAATAGGGATATAAGAAATGTATTCTTAGACTAGAAATTTTCTTATATCAGCAGCGGGCAGTTGGAATAAAGAAAAGATACAATTTCGATGACCTCGTGGTCACGTCGGCAACGTGACCTCCTTGTCATTATGGTGACGTGGGTTCGTTTCCCGCGACCGGCCATCACAGTCTCTTCAGTTTCTTGCGCTTGGATCTTCTGGCTTTTTAGTTACAAGCATATCCAAGAAGTGCAAAGAATTTGAGAAGTGAAGAGGGCTTTGTGGTTATTAGAATTACGCACACACACACACACACACACACACACACACACACACACACACACACACACACCACACACACACACACACACACACATATATATATATATATATATATATATATATATATATATATATATATATATATATATATATATATATATATATATATATATATATATATATATATATATATATGTATGTTACACCCAATCTGTGAAATTGCCCATTTCATGAAGTGGGCTAACCACGTGCCCATTTCATGAAGTGAGCAGACCACTTGCCCAGTTCATGAAATGGGCAGAGTGGTTAGCCCACTTCATGAAATGGGCAAATGAACTCCTACCCATTTCATGAAATGGGCAGCCATGATGCATGAAAATATATCTTTGGTACAAAAGAACCTTTTATATATACGAATCTCGCGCTGCTGCTCCAAGATCAAATCTTTCTGCACTTCAATGTCATACAATATCATTCAGAGAAATTCAAATAAACGATCGTTATAAATAACGACCATTAAAGTATTTGTGCAGGAAGGCGGAAAAACTAGCCAACACGAAAGGACTTTGCCAATGAAACAAGCTACTTTAAACACAACTTAGTGAAATAAATATTACTAAAACTGAACAGCAATAAATACGGACATACACAAACTGGTTATATATTTTTTTCTTAGTATTGGGGTCAAAATAAGGAAAACTAGTACAAATTATTGTAAGTTGAAAAAAAACTTTTAATAAAATAAAATACAATTTTTTAAACAGCTGTTTTAATCATTAAAAATATAGACAAATTTCACGTCTATGTAAGCAATGGTCATACATATCATACAAATTTACAGTAATTATTTGTCAATATTGTCACATGATTTGTGGCTGTGGCAAGCACTGTTGCATCGAAGGCTAGCTTTCAAACAAGAACACCGCTTTGACAGGCAATTGCTCTTGCAAAGACATCTCTGGTATCCTTGGCCACCACACACACTTCCTGCTCGAACTGCTTCGCGAATACTTAACTGTTGTTTGGGGATATTTTCAGGCAAAAGTCCTTTGTACTGAACAAATTCGAATTGATTTCTGGCAAGTTTACCATTGATAATTCCACTTTTTGTGCCAATCACATAACCACTGTCTTCAACTGCTAATACAACACCTATTATGTTAGGGGGGTCTCCTTTACTACGGTCAAATTGAGACACCGGTACAGACACATTGGCTGGAATGTATAAAAATAGAATATTCTATCTTCTTCCAAAAATAGGAAAAAGCAAATCCTTAGTAGAAAATAGAATATTCATTAAATGTGGTATGCATAACAATTTGCTATTTGCTTCGTGATAAAAGAGAGCAAAGTAGAATATTCTTCGGGAAAAAGAGAGCGTCATAAGCTTGTATCTGTAGGAACATAAAGATCTATAACTGAACATCCCATTCTTTTTATTAAGTGAGAAGTTTATGAAAATGGCAGAAAAGAAAGAAGATGATATGCTGCAGTTCGTTACGATAATAAAAGAACATGGAATGCCGCTGCTGTGTAAGTCCAAAAAGCCACAGGATAAAAAAGCTAAGGAAAATGCTGCTCTAGCTGTTATAAATGTGTACGGGTGTAAGGGACTTGTGATAACAAAGGAAAAAATTCGCAAGAAGATCTCGAACATCGAGCAGAAATTAAAGCAGCAGCTAGACATGAAAAAAACGGGGGGTGGTCCCCCACCTGTTCTCAAAGAGTTTCAGAAAATGTGGCTACAAATGGTTAGTGAATGTAATGATGAACCAAATCCCAAGATGCACCAATTATCGTATGGATTTTCGGCTGGTACATCAGCTACATCACATTGTAGTGACTCAGAAGCACCTCCCAGTGAAGAAGAAAACATCAACATGAAGCAATTAACATGTGGAATTTCAGTTGGCACATCAGCGACATCACATCATACTGAGTCAAGAGCACCATCCCCTGCAATCTCCGATGACCCTATTCCATCTACATCATCAGGGATTCAGCAAATGAAGGCGCCGCTTTCGAGGAACACAAAGAAGAGAAGCCGTGATGCTTTAAACATGTCTTTTAGTGTCGAAACGGAAGAAACGGAAGTTTTGTCTACTGCACAGTTGCAGAGACTTGTTCTTCTTGAACAACTGCACTACTTGGAGAGAAAAACGGTCTAAGATCAGTTCGACACCTGCGTCAAACATGCCGATAGAATCCGTGAACGGGTTGGGTCACATGAGCGCACTAGCAAATACTGCTGACCCCCGGTTTTTCATGGATCCTATGACTGGCAAGGATTATGAAGAATTGTAGATTGCATTAATGCTTATTGCCACGCATATATTTTATTTGTTTCTGTTGTTGAAAGAGATACCAAAATAAATTGGTAGAACACAATAGAAATTGTGTAACTAAATATGTTTATTTTTTAGTTCATTATAATTTCATGCCATCGCTTTCATTTCAATAATATTAAATAGCTTTATTTAGTCATGTTTTCTATAAATAATAACCAGAAATGATAATTCATATATAAATATATATATTCATAACACTACGTTTCATGAAAATTTCAAGGCTAAAAGAAAGTTGAGTGTAATTCCAATATTTATATTATTGTCCTCATAACAATACAATAATTAACAATGCAGTCATGTATTATTACCCACATTAGTAGTTAAGATTTTGTAGAATATCAGCTGATATCTGTTCTGTTCTGTTGTCGTTTTATTTGACCAAGTTGTCGTTGCACAGCATCTGTTTCCACACGAGGTTCTTCAATTTCTTCATCGACAATAGGCTCATGATTTATTTGTTCTGGCAGGTTATCATGTAAATACTTTGAAATGTTGTGTAAAACAACACATGCTACAATAATTTTGGGAACTTGTGTTGTTGCAACACGAACAACACCTGCCAGCATAGGAAAACGTTTCTTAAGTTGCCCAAAACATCGCTCAATAATTACTCGTTCTTTAGTGAAAACTTTGTTGAATTGTTGCTGCGCGGGAGTTTCAGGGTTTCTGAAGGGTACCATAAGCCAAGGTTTTATAGGATATCCACTGTCACCTAACAGCAGAAAGTCACCTCTTGTTGATTGCATGATATGTGGAATGTCCGAACATCGTAGTATCCTCGAATCGTGAACACTGCCAGCCCAACTAGCGCAAACACTTGTAAAACACTCTTTAGAGTCACAAGTGGCCTGCACATTAATTGAATGCACTCCACTTTCTGTTAACAAATTCGTCAGGGTGGAAGCGACGCACAGGCCTATTTATCTTTATATGAGTGCAATCAATCGCCCTGATAGCTTGCGGAAATGAATATTTTGCAGTCCACGTCGAGGGAAGCGTTTACTTTCTCTTGCCGTGTTTGAGGAAATTTGATCCAGTTGTCAGCTATTTGTACGAGTCTCTCACATATGTAGTGAACCGAACGGCAAACTGAAGATTGGTCTATTCCTAAGTCTTCACCAACTCCGACTTGAAAACCTGGATCGGACACATACCTAAGAAATGCTTCAAGTCGCTGTTTTGTAGATAATGCTCCTCCTCTGGTCTCAACATCATTATTGTCCAGTAGTACGTTTTGTACAATCCAATGTACGTTATCCTCGTCAAATCGGAAAAGACGTTTGTAGTCATGGACATGATGGCCTGAGCGACGAACGTTATATATTTTAGGTTTTCTAATATTCATGAACGCAGCCATAATGCACGACGACCACCACCGGCAACTGCTCGAAGACACCTGATGGCCTGCCTTTCAAATGTGAAGCATATTCTTCAGTTTTTAAGAATAATCTATTATTATGCATACGTACGCTAAATTTGCTAAGCGTGTGGAGAATTTTCTTCGGAGAATATTCTTCGGATGAATTGTCTACTTTTATGCATACCAAATAAGAATTTTCTTCTCAAAAAGAGTAGACAATAGAATATTCTATTTTTATACATTCCAGGGATTGTCTCCATCATCAACTGCTCGCATTGATCTAGTGCTGCGTGCTAACATTCGTTGAGCTTGCTTTTGAAGACCATACTCAGCTTCCTTTCTTGCCTGTTTTGCTGGATGCAGTACTTCGGTTGAGATATTTTCTTGTTCCATAGCAGGTTGCTGCTGAGAGTCTGCGACTGGATGTGGTTCACGTTCACATTCAGGGTCTACTGATATTGGGTCATCCCGAGCTGAATCTCCGGTAAGTGGAACTTCTATAAGCCTTTCAAGTTCTTCTTCAATACCAGATGATATTTTGCTGATGAATGCATCTGGTAAATTTGACTTAAGACCACATCTTGGCTTGTTGCCAGTGAGCGCTTGATAGGGAGTCATCTTGATTGCCTCATGATATGAACTGTTCATGGCCCACTGAACAAAACGGACACCATAACTCCATTTAGCCCAATTATTGTCTCTTATCTATGCCATGAGCTTGAGTTTCATATCCCCATTACCTCTTTCAATAGATCCCTGACTCTGGGGATGCCGAGGACGCCCATTTACTAAGATGAGTTCAGGCCATAGTGAGGCAAGTTCTTGGATCACTTCAGCTGTAAATTCACGTCCATTGTCAGACTGAAGGATGTGGTGCACCTATATCCAAGAAGATGAAAAGAAGTTCATTGGCAACCTCAGCTGCTGTCTTTGATTCCAGGGGACGAATCACATGAAACTTCGTTAGATACTCCATATAGTGCAGAATAAAGCGATAACTTCCATCCTTCATAGTCAGCATGTCGACCAGATCTACTTGTCCTCTTTTCATTGAGATCTCTTACGGACAGTGGTCTGACTACAACTCCTGCTGCCGTTTCTTTCTGCGACGCTTTTCAACACAGCGCTCACAATGCACGATATATAGTGACACAATTGATCTTGGAATATTTCCATATTGTTCACACACCTCCTTGGTGTTAATGTGGGCTTGTTGGATAATTCCTGTGACTGATTCTTTAGTTGCCATATATTTCCATTCTTCTTTTAACTGTTTCTATTTCACCAAAGGAGGCAATCTGAAAAGTTTGCAAGGTGTGGTAGTATTCTCTTTAAGCGTCTGTCCAGTCTTTCCTCTCTTCAAAACGGCAATTACAGTCTTCTCATATTCAGTAGACCACAAGGCAGCACAACTTGCTATTTGTTCTTCCATGACTAAAGCTTGAAGGTGTTATACAAGATACTTTGAAAATGCCATCATATATTATGTTAAAAGTGTTTGTATTACAACACTTAATAAAAGACTTTAAAACAACTTTTTCTGGTTTAACAACTAGTTTGGAACAAATTTTAAGATTCATGCATGAAACTGCCCATTTCATGAAGTGGGCTAACCACTTGCCCATTTCATGAACTGGGCAAGTGGTTTGCTCACTTCATGAAATGGGCAAGTGGTTAGCCCACTTCATGAAATGGGCAATTTCACAGATTGGGTGTAACATATATATATATATATATATATATATATATATATATATATATATATATATATATATATATATATATATATATATATATATATATATATATATATATATATATATATATCAGATTTTAGCCTCTCCTTGTTTTGAGCAACAGCGCGAGCAAGAGAAGGGACGACAAGCTCGGTTAAATCTTTGCTCTTTCTGAAAACAAAAAAACATGAGGTAAGCGTCCCAAAGGGAAGCTTACAAAACGACAGTTTTTGTGTCATTACTTGTTTTGAAGTTTCAACTTACTGAGAAGTTTTAAGAGAGAGAGAGAGAGAGAGAGAGAGAGAGAGAGAGAGAGAGAGAGAGAGAGAGAGAGAGAGAGATTTTTAATATTCAGGTGAGGAAGAAATTTAAGAAATTATTACGAAAATAAAGACAATTCAAACACGCTCATGGGCTGTAAGGTAAAAGTGAAGATCCACATTTTCAACGCAATCTGTGGGAAGGGAATGGGGAATTGAACAAAAATCAGAAATGTGTGCAACGCATTTGACAACATGAAAGTGCTGATCCTGAGGAGACTCAATACTTGAATGTTTTACGGATACATATACATTCCCTTTACAAATTCTAAATAATGTGGAATTTGTATCGATATCAGTTCGTGCATTAATGAGCAGAAGCAGCTTAGGCAATCATGGGATCTTTTATTAGATGATCTTATCGTTACCTTGACCATATCCCAGCTTTACACACACAAACACACACACATATCTATCTATATAATACTAAAACTGAAACGTTTGTTTGTTTGCACACCGGAGGCTAAACGGGGCTGGTGCTGCCCGTAGACTTTTGCTGACTATCATTAGTAGGGTTCATTTCCTTTGCTGTTGCCAATTATGTACAAATTATTTGCAACTCATATAAATTATGGAATTGTTTGCGTCTTTCTGTGCTGCTTGTTGCCAGAGAGTTTCGAATCACTCAGTTGATCATTTCCTTGTGATTTCTCGTACTTCATCAATATAGTTTAGAAGAAGTATACGAACACGTTTATTTTAATATTATTACTACTGCTATATTTTATCATTATTAATGAGTATGCACACTATATATATATATATATATATATATATATATATATATATATATATATATATATATATATATATATATATGTGTGTGTGTGTGTGTGTGTGTGTGTGCGCGTGTGTGTGTGTGTGTGTGTGTGTGTGTGTGCACATTTCATTGAACTGTACAACTTTTTGATTGTTGATCAACTTTTTATGAGTGTAACACTTTGTTTCATTAACTGGGAACACAACACCACAGTTGTTCCGTCACTCGTCGTGGCCTTTTCAAAGTGTATTATCTGGACATTGCGTCCTATTGTTTTGTTTCAGTGTGCGGACGGATGTGTAGCGTCCAAAACAATAATAATACTATGAATCACATTACAATAACAATAAGTACAACATAAACAATTTTAACCTATTTACAACTATAAAAAAAATTACTTTACAATAAAATTCACAATAAAAACATAATTTACTTTGTGAAAAATAATGAAAACAAAAACCACGTGTTCTGGATGTGATGGCAACAAGCAAAAAAAAAAAAAAATGCAGATATACGGATTACGGGGATAGGAGGGGTGGTAAGGCGTTGGGGGGGGGGGAGGGGAGAGAAAGCTCGTGACTTAATAAGTGGTTGTTGCCGTTGTTCCTGAGCATTGTATGCTGTAGGGCGTCTGCTAGATGGGAGTGATCTTCCCTCTTCTAGTTTCTGTTCAGTGTTGGTTTGTGCAATAAAATGCAAACAGATTCTGCTATGATTAATCTATGACGACTATTATATGTTCTGTGCAGATAGTATCCGTATTCTCCACTCGCTCTTGTGTCGTAGGTTTGCGGTTGTGATGGTCTATGTGGTGTTGGTGGAGGGATCCATTGTTTCAATGGGCCAGTAGGCGTCTTTTTAGTGTGGTGGAAGCGTGATCAACGTACGTTTTTTCGGAGGACTGATATTGTACATCCTCTCTGGGCAGGTAAAACGGTAAACGACGTTGGTACTGTCTTCCTTGTTCAGGTTCGGACTGGTATTGTTTCTCATTATGAGAGAAGTTGTCAAATGATATTAGGTTTGCAGTAGACACGTACATTAATCTGTTCGAAGGGGGCTTCAGGTGTTGTTCCTCTCTTGATAATGTTGGTGATCGCCTTTTTCTCTCCCTCAAATCTATCACGGAATTCCGCTCTTTGTTAAATGATGAGATTTTTATCGTCGTTACCTGGTTTTCTGATTTCGTTGGTGTAGATCTGTTCGATTCTTCTTCTTGTTACTTCTTCGATCAGGGGCGTCATTTCATTTTTCCTTGGAGGAGCGGGACAAAGATTTATTTAAGGACTCCCTCTCCTGAAAGGGGAGGGTGGCTAGCGAAGCGAGCCTAACCAGCTGGGGGTCCGGGGGCCGCTGCAAGGCCCAGCGAGAATTTTTTTAGAAATATCAACAAAATAGGAGTAATTTGAAGCCACTTAAGGAAATTTTAAGATTTTTTATTCCTTAAAAAATTCTGTACCTACATCAAATTTTGAGATAATAGATGAAGATGAAAAGGTAGTGGAAATTTCTAAACAAATCAAGTTATAAACCACAGTACTGGTCCTAGAATATCTGCAATTTAACATGTTACATTATATATACGTAGCTCACAAGGGTCATTCAGGAAAAAAAGAAAAGTTGATGTGAACAGGAAGATCTTAAGCTTGGGGAAATTGTATAGAGATAAAATGGTGCATAATTTTAACAAGGTTCCTCTAAGGAAATTTTAAAATAAAACATATGCTTCATGCATTTCAGATATTATCTACTGCATTAGTGGATATCGTCTTGATCTTTATTTTGCAAAATTATTAATCAGTATGTCATAGTTAAGATTTTTACCAAGCTCCTTTTCTGAGGCCATGAGAAGCAAGTTATTCAATCGCTCATCTTTCATGGTAGTTCGTAGATACGTTTTAGCTAAACTAAGCACTGAAAACAGCCGTTCATTGCTGGCAGTAGTTACTGGAAGGGTGATGAGAATTTTAACAATTTTAAGAATTTCTGAGTAGGCACATTCTAATGGTTTAAGTTCATCATACAATTCAAACAAATTCTTCGGTTTTTTATTCTTAGTTAGAAAGTGACTCTTTGCTACAGAAATTTGGGCATTTAGAAAGATTTCATCTATGTGTATATCCTTATAAAACTCTACTATGGTAGATAGTTTCTTATCATTTAAAAAGTCGTTAGAATTACAGTCAAGTGCATTCATCGCTGCTTATCAGTGGCATATTATGAATGAATCTATTATCCATCTAAGAGAGAAATCTATCTAATGTGTCAACAATACCTCTGGAGCAAGACTTGTATTGTCCTCACTCATTCCTACAATTGAATCAGTTAAAAAGTATTTTAACTTGGATGAGATCTTTTGGATCCTCTTGGGTCTGCCTGCTTGACTGGAGTCTCTCAAGTTTGTATCAATCTCATATGCAGCAGAAAAAATCTTAGCCTTGTTAAAGATATCAGAGAAACCTTCATCTGTTCTCAAGACCTGTAGTTCTTTAATAGTTGACTGTATGAGAGAGCAAGCGTCAGATAGCAATAATTCCTTTGCTTGTAGCTGGTCTGACAAGCTGTTGGTAACTTTCAAGCCTTGTTCTTCAACATGAAGATTTACTGCAAACTTGAAAGACAGCAACTGTTTGTAGAGTCCACTTGCTTCAGCTGCAGCTTCTGAATCAGGGCTCTCTTCAAATTTGTGAAGCACTGCTAACAAATTTCTATAACGAAGCTTAACCTTTGCAACTGACCGATAATAATAAGACCATCTTGTTATAGCAGGTCTTTCTAATGTCAAAACTTGCAGGTCTTCTGCTTTCTGTGCCTTTATGAAAAGTTGGTACCTTGTATTACCGTTAGTTATAAATGTGTACAGTTCGTTAATAACTGAAAAGAATGAAGAGAGACCACTGATATTCTTTACACAGTCACCCAGTACTAAATTAAGCCTGTGGGCATGGCAATGTATGTACACTGCTTGGGGAATTTTATCTCGTAGTCGCGCCTGAACGCCAGTAAAGCATCCACTCATGACACTTGCCCCATCATAGCACTGTGCCACACAGTTTGACCAAATTAAACCAGATTGTTCTATCTCCTTATATATAAAATCAGCTAAACTGGCTGCATCAACCTTTTCCATGTGATATGTACCAATGACACGTTCCTTCACAACTCTCCTTCACTAAAGTACCTAACAAGAATAGCCAACTGTTCTTTTTCTGACAAGTCTTTTGTTTCACCAAACATAACAGAAAAAAAATACAGCTGATTGTGCTTCCGTGCATATTGTGTGTTTGATATGAGTTCCAATAACTGATATTAAGTCATTCTGATACTGAGGACTAGTGTAATGGCCATATCGTCTATCTAACTTCTTCTTTAGAGAAGGATTAGATTCTGCAATGAGCTCCAGAGTTTCTATAAAATTTCCTGAATAAATTCACCCTCCTTATGACCACGAAAAGACAATCCTTGCTTTCCCAGCAAAGCAGCAACTTCCAAAAGAAGTTTTACATGTTCCCCGTTTTCCTCAATCTCCTGTTGCCTGACAGAAGATAAAGATGATGCTACAGATTGGGTGGAACCTGACTGAATACCTTTGAAATTAGACCAAGCTACCATACAGTTAATGTGTCTCTCCTAGCCTGTTGTTGCTTAAGCAGAGTGCTAATATATTTCCATTTCTTTGATCCAATATCAATAAATGGTCTCCTACCTAGTCCTTCACCTTTTCGAACAGAATTTCCAGCAAAATGCCTGCAAGGAAAGCAGTAACAAGCATCTTGCACAACTGAGTACTCTAACCAAGGAAACTTATCTAAATAGATACTTCGAAATTTTCGGTTGTTTGGATTACTTGGGAAGTTTAGCAGCTTTGGTTGACTGGGTTGATCATATGGGGAAGCAGATACATCAGTAACTAGATTAATCTGTATGTGTGTGATCCTCCCTGTTTTTCAGTTGGCACGACAGTATGACCAAATACAACCTCTGGTTTATCAACAAGAATATTATTTGAATCCTGAACTGGGGCTGAAGTAGTGGCTTTATCTGCATCCTGAACAGGGGCTGGAGTAGTGGCTTTATCTGAATCCTGAACAGGGGCTGGAGTAGTGGCTTTATCTGAACCCTGAACAGGGGGTGAAGTAGTGGCTTTATCTGAATCCTGAACAGGGGCTGGAGTAGTGGCTTTATCTGAACCCTGAACAGGGGCTGAAATAGTGGCTTTATCTGAATCCTGAACAGGGGCTGGAGTAGTGGCTTTATCTGAACCCTGAACAGGGGGTGAAGTAGTGGCTTTATCTTAATCCTGAACAGAGGCTGAAGTAGTGGCTTTATCTGAATCCTGAACAGGGGCTGAAGTAGTGGCTTTATCTGAATCCTGAACAGGGGCTGGAGTAGTGGCTCTATCTGAACCCTGAACAGGGGCTGAAGTAGTGGTTTTATCTGAATCCTGAACAGGGGCTGAAGTAATGGCTTTATCTGAATCCTGAACAGGGGCTGGAGTAGTGGCTCTATCTGAACCCTGAACAGGGGCTGAAGTAGTGGTTTTATCTGAATCCTGAACAGGGGCTGAAGTAGTGGCTTTATCTGAATCCTGAACAGGGGCTGAAGTAGTGGCTTTATCTGAATCCTGAACAGGGGCTGGAGTAGTGGCTTTATCTGAATCCTGAACAGGGGCTGGAGTAGTGGCTTTATCTGAACCCTGAACAGAAAATTAAGTATATTTTAGTTTAACTGGACCACTGAGCTGAATAACAGGCTCTCCTAGGGCTGGCCAAGGATTAGATTTATTTTTATGTGGCTGAACCAATTGGTTACCTAGCAACGGGACCTACAGCTTATTGCGGAATCAACCATTATAGCGAGAAATGAATTTCTATCACCAGAAACAAATTCCTCTTGTTCTTCACTGGCCTCGCTCAGGAATGTCAGGACTCACAGGGGTTGACCAACTGAGTGGTAAGAAACAGGGGCGGAACCCGCTCACCCAGCTGGAAGTATAGTTGGAACTGAACCTGAACAGGGGTGAAGCAGTATTTTTATCTGAATCCTGAACAGGGTCTGGAGTAGTGGCTTTATCTGAACCCTGAACAGGGGTGAAGTAATGGCTTTATCTGAATCCTGAACAGGGGCTGGAGTAGTGGCTTTAATCCTGAACCCTGAACAGGGGCTGAAGTAGTGGCTTTATCTGAATCCTGAACAGGGGCTGTTGGCTTTATCTGAATCCTGAACAGGGGCTGGAGTAGTGGCTTTATCTTTGGAGTAGTGGCTTTCTCTGAACCCCTGAACAGGGGCTGAAGTAGTGGCTTCCCACCCTGAACAAGTAGTGGTTTTATCTGAATCCTGAACAGGGCTGAAGTAGTGGCTGAATCCTGAACAGGGGCTTGAATCCTGAACAGGGGCTGGAGAATCTGAATCCTGAACAGGGCTGAAGTAGTGGCTTTATCTGTATCCTGAACAGGGGCTGGGTAGTGGCTTTATCTGAATCCTGAACAGGGGCTGGAGTGATAGTGGCTTATCTGAATCCTGAACAGGGCTGAAGTAGTGGCTTTATCTGAATCCTGAACAGGGGCTGGAGTAGTGGCTTTATCTGAATCTGGAACAGGGCTGGAGTAGTGGCTTTATCTGAATCCTGAACAGGGGCTGGAGTAGTGGCCTTATCTGAATCCTGAACAGGGACTGAAGTAGTGGCTTTATCTGAATCCTGAACAGGGGCTGAAGTAGTGGCTTTATCTGAATCCCTGGAGTAGTGGCTTTTTCTGAATCCTGAACAGGGCTAAGTAGTATTTCTGAATCCTGAACAGGGGCTGAAGTAGTGGCTTTATCTGAATCCTGAACAGGGGCTGGAGTAGTGGCTTTATCTGAATCCTGAACAGGGCTGAAGTAGTGGCTTTATCTGTATCCTGAACAGGGGCTGGAGTAGTGGCTTTATCTGAATCCTGAACAGGGGCTGGAGTAGTGGCTTTATCTGAATCCTGAACAGGGCTGAAGTAGTGGCTTTATCTGAATCCTGAACAGGGGCTGGAGTAGTGGCTTTATCTGAATCCTGAACAGGGGCTGGAGTAGTGGTTTTATCTGTATCCTGAACAGGGGCTGGAGTAGGCTATCTGAATCCTGAACAGGGGCTGGAGTAGTGGCTTTATCTGAATCCTGAACAGGGCTGAAGTAGTGGCTTTATATCAATCCTGAACAGGGGCTGGAGTAGTGGCTTTATCTGAATCCCGAACAGGGGCTGGAGTAGTGGCTTTATCTGAATCCTGAACAGGGGCTGGAGTAGTGGCCTTATCTGAATCCTGAACAGGGCTGATCCTGAACAGGGGCTGAAGTGTGGCTTTATCTGAATCCTGAACAGGGGCTGGAGTAGTGGCTTTATCTGAATCCTGAACAGGGGCTGAAGTAGTGGCTTTATCTGTATCCTGAACAGGGGCTGGAGTAGTGGCTTTATCTGAATCCTGAACAGGGGCTGGAGTAGTTGCTTATCTGAATCCTGAACAGGGCTGAAGTAGTGGCTTTATCTGTATCCTGAACATGGGCTGGAGTAGTGGCTTTATCTGAATCCTGAACAGGGGCTGGAGTAGTGGCCTTATCTGAATCCTGAATAGGGGCTGAATTAGTGGATTTATCTGAATCCTGAACAGTGGCTGAAGTAGTGGCTTTATCTGAATCCTGAACAGGGGCTGGAGTAGTGGCTATCTGAATCCTGAACAGGGCTGAAGTAGTGGCTTATCTGTATCCTGAACAGGGCTGGAGTTTTGGCTTTATCTGAATCCTGAACAGGGGCTTAGTGGCTTTATCTGAATCCTGAACAGGGCTGAAGTATCTGAATCCTGAACAGGGGCTGGAGTAGTGGCTTTATCTGAATCCTGAACAGGGGCTGAAGTAGTGGCTTTTCTGAATCCTGAACAGGGTCTGGAGTAGTGGCTTTATCTGAATCCTGAACAGAGCTGAAGTAGTGGCTTTATCTGAATCCTGAACAGGGCCTGGAGTAGTGGCTTTATCTGAATCCTGAACAGGGGCTGGAGTAGTCTTTATCTGAATCCTGAACAGGGCTGAAGTAGTGGTTTTATCTGAATTGAACAGGGCTGGAGTAGTGGCTTTATCTGAATCCTGAACAGGGGCTGGAGTAGTGGCTGCTCTGAATCTTGAACAGGGGCTGGAGTAGTGGCCTTATTTGAATCCTGAACAGGGCTGAAAACTTTATCTGAATCCTGAACAGGGCTGAAGTAGTGGCTTTATCTGAATCCTGAACAGGGGCTGGAGTAGTGGCTTATCTGAATCCTGAACAGGGCTGAAGTAGTGGCTTTATCTGAATCCTGAACAGGGGCTGGAGTAGTGGCTTTATCTGAATCCTGAACAGGGGCTGGAGTAGTGGCTTTATCTGAATCCTGAACAGGGCTGAAGTAGTGGCTTTATCTGAATCCTGAACAGGGGCTGGAGTAGTGGCTTTATCTGAATTCTGAACAGGGCTGAAGTAGTGGCTTTATCTGAATCCTGAACAGGGGCTGAAGTGTTTATCTGAATCCTGAACAGGGGCTGAAGTAGTGGCTTTATCTGAATCCTGAACAGGGCTGAAGTAGTGGCTTTCTGAATCCTGAACAGGGGCTGGAGTAGTGGCTTTATCTGAACCCTGAACAGGGGCTGAAGTAGTTTTTATCTGAATTGAACAGGGGCTGAAGTAGTGGCTTATCTGAATCCTGAACAGGGGCTGGAGTAGTGGCTTTCTCTGAACCCTGAACAGGGGCTGAAGTAGTGGTTTTATCTGAATCCTGAATAGGGGCTGAAGTAGATTCTGAATCCTGAACAGGGGCTGAAGTAGTGGCTTTATCTGAATCCTGAACAGGGGCTGGAGTAGTGGCTTCATCTGAATCCTGAACAGGGCTGAAGTAGTGGGTTTATCTGTATCCTGAACAGGGGCTGAAGTAGTGGCTGAATTGTGAACAGGGGCTGACTTTATCTGAATCCTGAACAGGGGCTGAATAAAGTGACTTTATCTGAATCCTGAACAGGGGCTGGAGTAGTGGCTTTATCTGAATCCTGAACAGGGGCTGGAGTAGTGGCTTTATCTGAATCCTGAACAGGGGCTGGAGTAGTGGCCTTATCTGAATCCTGAACAGGGGCTGAAGTAGTTGCTTTATCTGAATCCTGAACAGGGCTGGAGTAATCACTATATCTGTGTCCTGAACAGGGGCTGAATTAGTCTCAAAGTTCATCTGTACTGTCAGAATGTCAGGACTGTCAGTTGCCTTTAGAGTTGAAGAACTTGAACATCTCCATGGTTCAACCTATAAAGTGGATATATTTTCAATTTATATAATCTTACCTGGCATTGCCCGGAAAAATATAAGAATGATCACCCCAATTGGATTCCCACCCTTTCACCCAATTCCTTTTTGAACCTATGCTCCCAACCCTCTTCCCACTCCCATTCCTATTCCCGTTCCGACCTCTGTTCCCTCCCCTGTTTCTACCATCTACATTTTTTACTTCCTGTCCCCCATTCCCACCCAAATTCCTGTTCCCGTTCCCGCCTGTTATAGATGGGGAGGAGGTGATATGGTTGAGTAAAAGGTACTGATCTATGGTAGGCTGCAAACTGCAAACACAGAATTTGCTTACTTTGTCAAATGCTTGGTTTTGTAATTAGAAGAAATTATCAAGTTTCTTTTGTTTTTCCCTCTACAGCTTTTTTTTCTGCTTTTCTCTTCTCGGCCCCTGAAGGATGCTGCCGACCACTCATACTGCTTTACAATCTAGTGATATAAACAAAATAAAACCATATCATTATATATATATATATATATAATATATATAATATATATAAATATATATATATATATCATATAATATATATATATATACTGTACATGGAACATTGCACACTACACTTCCAAAAATCTTGAAACGATTAAAAGATCGAATATATCCCAAACCAAAACCAAATATGCCATTTTACGTTACATGACGCTTAATGTTAGTTTAGGTTATATTAGGTTAGATTAATACTTTAACTTCCTGGATACGAAAATAGAATAGAAATTGAAGGAAAATGGGGTTATAATAGATGTGAATGAGATAGAGGAGACATAGAAGAATAAATTAAAAGACAGAGAGAATGAAGAAAATAAAGCAAGAGGAAAGAAAAATGTCAACAAAACGGCATATGAAAAATAGTTCTTTGGATATGTCATAGGCCTAAATGCGTATGTGCATAGAATTTCAGAAGGGCAGGGCTTTATTTGAATAAAAGGGCACTCCCTAGGTGTAGTACTTAATTAAAATAAATTATATTAGAAAGTAACTGATGTAGATACTTGCCAAATGCCAGTGAACCATAACCGTGTAGCCTAGAAATTGTCAATTGCTTTTAAAAGATACTTCGGTGTAGTACTAGTAAAGATTAAGATATAACAATTTTGATAACCATCATTATGGCCTATGTATGTTATGCAGTGACTACTGACTCGTCACGTAGACCGAAGGTGTTCCATCCTCGGAGCCATGAAAGGCCATGGCCCATGTTTGTCAGCATGGTGAGTGAACTCTGCCTAGTTTAGCTGAAATACCTTTTAATAACATTACACATGACATTCACAAACTAAATTCACCTTGGAAGCTGCTTTGAAATTATGAAAATGATATTCACTATAATACTATCATCCACTTTTTGCGAAATTTCTCCAACTTATAAAACTACTGGTTTGAGCGTGTGTCCGGGTGCTCATTGAGTCAGTCGTGAATCAACAAAGTATGGCATTCGGTAGAGATTTAAATTTTCATAACGTGACGTGTGAAAAGTTTTATTCACATTATTAGGTGAATAATAAAGTATAGAGTAAGCATGAAAATACTGACCACTATCAATCAAGCACTGTGACAGACAGGTCATTAATTCATTTGTGAATAAAGTGATTAGATGTCTCAGCTCTTAATTAAAGAAAACTGCCTTGTCCTAATATTTTTAATAGGTAACTATTATATGTTATGTATTAATTATATTGTTCCAAACATGTTAAAAATAACTAATTCAAATTAATCCTCTACACTTCAACTTATTTATATTTTTGACACTTTGTTGGGTGAACAGTGACCTTATAATAATTATATATATAAATATATATACATACAGATTTTTTCCTTTTTCCTATCGCTAACTCTTCGTTGGGTGAGTCAGTAGAGCTGTGGACTGGCACTCGCTGGGCCGGAGTTCGATTCCCCGGCCGGCTGATGAAGAGTTAGAGGAATTTATTTCTGGTGATAGAAATTCATTTCTCGCTATAATGTGTCCGGATTCCACAATAAGCTGTAGGTCCCGTTACTGAGTAACCAATTGGTTCTTAGTCACGTAAAATAAGTCTAATCCTTCGGGCCAGCCCTAGGAGAGCTGTTAATCAGCTCAGTGGTCTGGTAAAACTAAGGTATACTTAACTTTTCCTATTGCTGATTTGGAGGGCCCCCTAGAAAGCTGGGGGGGGGGGGGAGCGGCGAGCGCCCTTCACTGCTCCCCTTCCCCAAAAATGACGCCCCTGTCTTTGATCAGTTTATCTTGAAATCCAGAGGGAGTTAAACAGCTCTTGAGAAATAACGGAATTCAAGATAAAATGATCATACGGTAATTTGAAAGTATTATGCTTACTAAATTCAAGTTTTTTATTAGTTAAATAGAATGTTTTCCTGGCTCTTTTCCAACCTACATATACAAAAGTCCTTTGGTATTTAAATTTTAAGGTAATATCATAAATAGTTTTCATCTCAAATTATCGTATGGTGAAAGGTTTTGAGAAATTCCTAGAATTTTAAAGCTTTTCAACATATATGTTGTTTTCAGTAATTTTAATGTTAAGAGTTTAGTAATAAAAATTCTCCTAAAGATGTTTCTGGCTGCATATATGAAATTCTTAGTAAAAAGTGTGATAAAATATATTACAGACAAACTAGAAAATCTCTTTCACAACAAATCAAGCAACACCAATATTCTGCGAGAACTGGCCAAATATCGAATGCATTGTTCGCACATATGAGCGAGTTAGATCATCCTATTAACTTGAGTGAAGCAAGATCCTTAGTCCCGTGTAACGGCACAGTTAAAAGGAATATCATTGAATCTTGTTTTATTAAGTCAAATAATGGAAGTGTTCTAAATTAAAGTCTTAGTTTGTTTAAACTTGATGTCTTCTTAAATTAAAAAGTTGTTGATAAATATAAGTAATAAAATTAGTATTCAGTTTTATACATGTTTTTAGATTTTGTCTGGCTACGCTTCCGTATCTCTTGTAGTTAGGTCTATGGTTTTAGTCAGAGGAATGTCTTGTTAGCTGTAGATCCGCTTTCAGTCAACCTGTCTAATATTTTCAGCACCTTCATGTGGCACATGAATTCAATGGTAGCTTATTTCTAAAATTGCCGCATCATTAATCCAATATATGCCACATCATATAAAACAAAAGCGACCTTGCTTAGTAGTAAGTAGGTCTATATATAGGTTACTGGTTGTGTCAATGTTGGTCTCGTCTTTTAATTAAGCATATTGCTATGGGAGCAATCAGGACGACGTAACCAAACCATAGAAACCCACCTCTATTACTCTATTCGAGGTGGAAAATTGTCGTGTGTTTTATGTGTGAGACCTCTTGGCTAAGGTTTTCATCACACCATATGTCTTGTAGGTTGGTCATAGCAAGAAACTGTAGTTTGGCAGCTTAGGCTAAACTTATGCCCTCAAACCACTCGTCTGTTAAGAGGTTATATCACTTAAACGTTATTTGGATGACAACTTAATTTCGAGTGATGAAAATAATTTGTGGTAAAAGTTATCAAATCATCGTGCGAAGGAAAAAGTAGCCTATAAGGATGGTAACAACAAGAAGAAAACTCTTAATCATGCAAGCGCTAGGCTTATGCTTATAGATTCGGCAGCCATTTTAATTATTTTGTCCTTTTTGGAAGAACAATATTTCTCCAAATAAAAGAAAATAACTTTTTCCGGATTCCTCCTTCCTTTATATATTCTTTCTGAATATCGTCCAAAGCCTTAGAATGGAAAGGAATGACTTTCCTGGCCTTTTCCCTCGTTGGTTTGTTTACAATACGCTTTCTGATATTTAAAGTATATGCAGAACAATTCAGATACAACAGACCTCAGATCAATAATATTTCGATGTACATTGCACACCTTACTCGTACAAGATAACAGCCGTATAATAATTAAACGAAATAAAAAAAAAAGAAAAATGTTGACAGCATTTTTCCTCTTCACTAGAGGACTGTCATGCTGGACCGGGACTCTCAACATGGCCGACTGAGGTCACACGCTTGGCATGGAGATCGCCACTCTATGTCATTGGTGATCTATGGTCATGAATCACTTCAGTGGACTGACACCAACGTTATAGCTCCCTTCCAGCGTGCACAGAGGCAGAGTGAATTGGAGCTTACCTGGCACAGGGGACACGACCTGGGATAGTCATCGCAGATGAACCCTTCGCTTCTGCCACTAACTTTATCTTGCTTTCTAAATTTCTTTTTTATAAGATTTTTGTTCCATTATCAAAATTAAAATTAAATTAAAACTTTCTGAATAATATATTAAAAATTAACGAGTATTAACAAATTTTTTAGTTGAATTTAACATAGACATTTTTTATTCGGAAACATCGCTCAAATAAACATGCATGGTGACCGTCGAGTTCAGCTATTAATGTTCCTCCATTGTTTTTTCAATGATTTTTGAAATGCTCAACTCTGGAAAACAGAGCGAGCATAAAAAAAGGGGGCGAAAAATCATTTGTTACTCTTTGCGGCTGAGATCCGTCCGCTGCGCGCTAATAATTGGCTGGCTGTTGAAAGGCGAGTGACGTCACACGGTCACTATAGCCGGTGCACTTAAGGTAGATTCTTGGGCCTGCGAGACGTTTGTTTGGCGGCATCTGATTGGCTAGTACCGGGAGGTAGGCGACTCGCTCACTGTCTGATTTTTACGTATGTAGCTCAGAAAACTAGCAATATGTTTATATATTTCTTCATTTATCTCACGTTTTGCACAAGATAGGAAAGTTTTGGTCATACCGTAGGATTCAGTATTAATTGTACAACTAAATATGATTTCCTGAAATCAATAAGATAAAACACAAAGGAATTACAACGGGTAAAAGTGCAGAGAGAAGCATTGAATTTTTTATACTCGTATGTACTTGGCAGCCGATCGGTACTACAAAGTCTACCCCAAAAGTCAAATCAAAGTCCTCCAAAAGAAGGCATCACGGCGACCCCATATAAAAATGAGAACAAGCTGGGAAGAAGAAGAAGAGATCGTCAGATTTTGCATCATTCGAGCGATCAAGATAAAATAATTATCAGCAGATAATTACTGGTCACAAAGTAATTAGGCTTTGGGGCGCATTCAAGAGTAGGGTTATTAATGTGAAATGGAATTTAGTGTAGAATGAAATTGATAAATCAGAAGGAAAATCACAGGAAATAAATTCATAGATTTGAGATCAGTCTTCCTCTAGATATTGTTGCCCCGTTTATTGTTTATTTGATGAGAGTATAGAAACTCGTTTACGTTGAATTATTTACTAAAAAGAAAAAGTATTTGTAATGTCATGTGACGTGGGTAATGTCATATATATATATATATATATATATATATATATATATATATATATATATATATATATATATATATATATATATATATATATATATATATATATATATATATATATATATATATATATATATATATATATATATATATATATATATATATATATATATATATATATATATATATATATATATATATATATATATATATATATATATATATATATATATATATATATATATATATATATATATATATATATATATATATATATATATATATATATATATATATATATATATATATATATATATATATATATATATATATATATATATATATATATATATATATATATATATATATATATATATATATATATATATATATATATATATATATATATATATATATATATATATATATATATATATATATATATATATATATATATATATATATATATATATAACATATACATATATATATATATATATATATATATATATATATATATATATATATATATATATATATATATATATATATATATATATATATATATATATATATATATATATATATATATATATACATATATATATATATATATATATATATATATATATATATATATATATATATATATATATATATATATATATATATATATATATATATATATATGTATATATATATATATATATATATATATATATATATATATATATATATATATATATATATATATATATATATATATATATATATATATATATATATATATATATATATATATATATGTGTGTGTGTGTGTGTGTGTGTGTAAAAGCTATACTAAGTATACCTTAGTTTTACCAGACCACTGAGCTGATTAACAGCTCTCCCTAGGGCTGGCCCAAGGATTAGACTTATTTTGGCTAAGAACCAATTGGTTACTTAGCAACGGGACCTACAGCTTATTGTGGAATCCGAACCACATTATAGAGAGAAATTAATTTCTGTCCCCAGAAATAAATTCCTCTAAGTCTTCATCAGCCGGCCGGGGAACTGAATTCCGGCCCATCGAGTGACAGTCTGCAGCTCTACCAACTCACCCAACAAAGAGCTTATATGTGTGTGTGTGTGTATACTGTATATCTATCTATACATGTATACATTGATATGTGTGTAAACACACACACACACACACACACACACACACACATATATATATATATATATATATATATATATATATATATATATATATATATATATATATATATATATATATATATATATATATATATACATTTATATGTGTGAACATCTATATATATATATATATATATATATATATATATATATATATATATATATATATATGTGTGAACATCTATATATATATATATATATATATATATATATATATATATATATATATATATATATATATATATATATATATATATATATATATATATATATATATATATATATATATATATATATATATATATATATATATATATATATATATATATATATATATATATATATATATATATATTACTGTAACGTTTGTAATTTGATTATAAAAAAAACTTTTTATTCTTTACCACAGAGTGTTTTCCCTTCTGGATGAGCTGAGTTCTACAAGGAGGTCGGCTTTCTAAAGAAATATTTTGCTGACAATTGTTATCCGAGTAGTTTATTCTAAATGCCTTCACACATTTATGAATATGAAGTTTTTACCTTCAATATTGCTCCAACTGTACCTTTGATACCTTGCTATGCCAATGTTCCTTTTTACTGGATACAAAATTCTATGCCCAAATAGAAGAAATCATTAGACATTATTGCCCGGCCATAAAATGTCAGCTGTTTCCAACAAACCCACTGACAATTGAATCTATTTTTAAATGTAAAGACAAGCTGAACCCCTCTTATGACATCAAGCATTGCCTATTTATATACTTGTCCTAGATGTGATCTAGGAAAATATATCGGAGCTTCAAGAAGAATGTTTTGTATACACAGGGGTGCTATTTCGCACTGGAGTTAAATTATTATGTCCTGAATTCCCAGCATCCGTGACGACGCAAAGAGATGCAAGAGTAATATTGAATATATATCAGCACTTCACAGTTCTTACATAAGCGTCTTCTCCGTAACAGGTAGCGGTCTTTGAGTCGTTCTTTATGAAAACGGTTATTCCGAAACTGAACAACCAAATCACATCCACCCTCTATAATACCTGACGTAAACAACGGACATGTTCTCGTTATTCCAGTCACCCGTCCCTCTCTCTCTCTCTCTCTCTCTCTCTCTCTCTCTCTCTCTCTCTCTTGCGGAAAGGAATGGATGTGTCGCTCATGATCTTTCTTACCGTTAGAGATATAGAGCCATCGTTTCTGAAACATTAGAATTAGACAACGTTTTGTAGAGGGAACCATCTTCCGTGGAATACCTCAAGTGAACTGACTGTCCAGTCTTTGGATGGAGTATGGCGCTTTATTGAGAGAGAGAGAGAGAGAGAGAGAGAGAGAGAGAGAGAGAGAGAGAGAGAGAGAGAGAGAGAGAGAGATTAATTTCTGGAAGAGAATCGAAGGGCAAGGCTGTGGTATGATGGAATATCTGGCCTATTTTTAGATGTCCATCGTTACGTTTCAAAAGTGGTCAAATGCCTGGTTTATATTTATAAGAAGGTGGAGGGCTCTGTGAAATACGGGCAATTGGCCACTTACAAATGATATCAACATTAGCATATACTCGTAGACTAATTACTGTTCTAGAGTTCAGGAATGTCAAGAGAGAGAGAGAGAGAGAGAGAGAGAGAGAGAGAGAGAGAGAGAGAGAGAGAGAGAGAAAGAGATCCTGCAAAGAAAACATTTTCTAGCTTAGATGTCACTGATATTCAATATGGTGTCTTATTTTAATTTTTCTTTTGAATTCTGCGTCTCCTGCATTGGATGACGACATTCTGCGATGCAGAACTCATCGCCAGAGATTTCATTTTAGTCTGACGTCAGCTCTGTTCTGTGTAGTGAGGGAAAGAGACACTCACTAGTTGAGTAAGAATAGCATTATTTAAACCATACTTTTCGCAAACATATACCCGCAGTGATACTCATCTGGTGGAAGAAGAAGAAGCTTAAATAGAAAAAATTACCAGTTCTTGATTGCAGTTCATCAGTTCCTTGAGGAAGCTGTTGGCTAAGCACAACTTAGTCCTCTGAGCACCGAGGGCAGAGCACAAAACGAGAAGCTAAGGACAGTCGTGCATGGAGGCATCAGCTGACTTCAACATGCCATAATCTTTTGTAGCAAGAAATGGAAAATCGATGAATTTCGTTAATCAGTTTAGTTGTACACCTGGGAGGGCCCCAAGGTACCCCTTACACTGTTTCTTCCATGGCTCACTGTAATTGGAAGTCAGGATTCTTTGCTGCGTAACATCTAACTAACTGCATCCCTATTTGCATTTTCACATCATCCATGCTTCCTACTTGGTTGGTCAACTTCTCTAACATTACTTATTAGCTCCAGTTCCCAACTCCTATTTAAATTTAGGAACAATGCTCCTTATTGCTTTCAATAATAACAAATAATAATAATAATAATAATAATAATAATAATAATAATAATAATAATAATAATAATAATAATAATAATAATAATAATACAAAGAGTGTATACAAAACAAGTAAATCTTGGGCCCTGAGATTTTGGACAGAAAGCTTCCATAATTACCTAACATATCAGTCGTGACCAACGAACCTGAAGGGTCTATTATCGTGCCTTGGCAATCTACCCCTTTGAAATCAGACGCACTGCTGACCGGCAGGTTGTCATGACACGATAATGTAACCTTTAAGCTCGTTGTTCGCAGAAAGTAGCAAATATGTGGCGCTGCAGGTGAATTGTATAGTGCAGCAAACCTTGATTATCAGCTCGCAAATGATTTCGTGCACGACCTCTAAGAACACAGCTGCTGCAATGTTGTCTCTCTTTTCCGAGGGTGACCTCAGGGCGTCTCTGCCTCGTGGAATTTCCTCCAGAGAAGCAGTGGGCGTGCCAGAGGAACTGGAACTTGAGTCTTGCCATGTGAATGGAGGGAATAGCTCTATTATATGAGTACGGTTTGTTGAAATGTTTATGGACAGATGTCATGTCTTGTTGCTCTTGTAGGGATGATTGAACTAAGGAAACCCTCTTATTGCCTCGACTTGCGAAATCGTTATTTCTGTGCTGAAAAGATTGCAACATTATGCATACAAATAAAAAATAATAGTCTCCACAGGAAGTTGTTCAATACTCTGTTATTAATGAACATATGAAGTTTATCGTCCTGAAAAAGTAACGTAGTGTGGGAGGAAAAGGAAGCCTTGATATTAGCAAAGTGAAAAAAAAAAAAACTAATTAACAAAATTGGTTGTAGAGAAGAGGTACACTAATTGTAGTGCTGCATCAAGGAACTAATTCGAGAACGTAAAAGAAAATGGATATGAACAACAACAATTTCAGGGTCTTGAATATTCCCCTTGCAATATTATGAGTTGAAGATTAATGGCTTGGCAAGGTCCGGAATAGAAGCCTTGCACGTTGAATCACCTTCCTTAAGTAAATTGCATTTAATAGATAGGCTAATGGCAGTGGTTATCTCCGTAATCCTCAGGCGAAGGAAGAAGTGTGGCGTGATTTGTCGAACACTTGAGGGAAGGAAGTCCATTTTCCTGCTTAGTTGAAAGCAGAATTAGTTCGTTCAAGCACGCCTCACATGCGATGGTTGGATACTCCGAAGGAATCTCTGCATAACAAGGCCCTTCATCTTTTTTTTCTCCCCTTCCAAGGGAAAGGCCTACAGTCATTACTCTTCGAACGAGACGAAACGTCGTCTGTGTCTGTGTCTGTGTCTGTTGGGGTTTGCTGGGCTCTTCCGTTTCCTTTTCATAAGTGGTTGTTATCATCATAAAAATAATAGTTAATCTTTATCGGACTTTCTTATTTTATTCAAAGCTTTTAATTTTGATGAGGAGTTTATAAAATCAAAACTTAATCGTTCTTTCAAGTGGTATTCTTTAATTAAATACGTGAGCTATGTGATAGTAGATGTATTTGCATCCGGTAAGGGAACAGTCTTTTACTGTTACTTCTCTCTCTCTCTCTCTCTCTCTCTCTCTCTCTCTCTCTCTCTCTCTCTCTCTCTCTCTCTCTCTCTAATACATATTGGTCATAGTGCGCTCTTTATTCACCCCTTTAACTGGCTGTACAAAGGTGAACTTTTACTTAAAATATAAATATTGTCTTGAACACGGTTCTTCCTCTGTCTTCATTCCGCAGTTGTTGCATGGCCTCTGCAATGCGTCTGCCTCTTTATGGAATCCTTGTATATGAAAGACCCTAATTTATTATCCTTTGCAAAGGTTAATGAGGCCCTACATTCACATTTGCTGAACGTCTCGGTTCCTTTGTTTCCCTGACTTGGATGATCGTGTTCAGTGTCTTGGTAAATGCTTTGAGGAACCGAATGGAAGGGTTTTCTGCAGCCATGTCTTATGCAAAACACAAAAGGGCTTTTACTGCCTCCTTTTAAGGTTTACGGATGCGAATAATAGAGATGCTCTCTTATTGACAACGGAAACTGAGCCTAACTGACCGTCGAAGCATAACATTCATATACTGAATATCTTTTCTGATTTTTCCTTTTTGGGAGATGATTCCGTAGTGGCTCCTGTGCTATAGGCGGTTTTGGATAAGGTCGTAAAGATCGTTAAGGGTTAGACGGGTCGAATATCTGAGTAAGTTTCTCTCTCTCTCTCTCTCTCTCTCTCTCTCTCTCTCTCTCTCTGACAAGGACAAATTGGATCAGCTAATATTTACAAGCTATCGAACAATATTTGATCTGAAATATCATAACCATTTTATTTCATGGGATGGATTTCTAGTGACCATGGGGACTGAGGCCTTTCCTGAAGATTGTATTTTTACTTCTGCTCTTTGACAGATGGTTTTGTGCAGAAAGAGAGAGAGAAAAGAGTCCATCGGTTGCCTTAAAATACAAACAAATATTATTCACAGTTACCAAAATCCAGTTGAAAGATTCTAAGAGAAAGAAGTCGAAAGCGAATCCAACTCAACCCTGATCTTCTATGCAAGAGGCGTTGATCCACCTTTCGACATTTTCACATCATAGTGTCCTGTAAGCTGGGCAGGCTATGGCGATGAACTTTCCTTTAACAGAGTCTGGAACTATTTCGATGTTTTCATGACCAGGATAGCAGGAAGGAGATATTGTGGAAGTTAGTGACAACCATGTTATAATGTTCGAAGACCAAGATCCAGTCTAGCAGACGAATCCCAGTGTCTGAGGTCACTGGTCACGATCACTCTCCGGTGAAAGTATCTGAGTATATCTTGAGCGATGACACAAATAAGTAGAATAGATCTGATAAAGAGAGACGCCGAAGAGATGGAGGCAGAATACATACATTACAGATGATGGGCCTTTCGTTCACACCAGAACAGGCAGAGGTCTTATGGGCTGTATCGAGACACTCATCAAGAACAGAACAGGCAGAGGTGAAGCACACACACGGCCTTTCGTTCGCCCAGTCTTATGGCTGTATCGAGACACTCATCAAGAACAGGCAGAGGTGAAACCACGGACTCGCACACACACACCTTCACCCAGGCTTAAGCACACACACGGACTTTCGTTCACCCAGTCTTATCGAGACACTCATCAAGAACAGGCAGAGGTGAAGCACACACGGCCTTCGTTCGCCCAGTCTTATGGCTGTATCGAGACACTCCAGTCTTATGGCTGTATCTTATGGCTGTAGAGACACTCATCAAGAACAGGCAGAGGTGAAGCACACACACGGACTTTCGTTCACCCAGTCTTGTGGCTGTATCGAGACACTCAGACACAGAGGTCATCAAGAACAGGCAAGAACAGGCAGAGGTGAAGCACACACACACAGTCTTATGGCTGTATCGAGACACTCATCAAGAACAGGCAGAGAGAGAGTCTTGTGGCTGTAGAGACACTCATCAAGAACAGAGAGGTGAAGAGACACACACACAGAGAGAGAGAGAGAGAGAGAGAGAGAGAGAGAGAGAGAGAGAGAGAGAGAGAGAGAGAGAGCGTTGACGAAAGGAGCCACATTTGTTTTCATCGAATAGTAGGGCTTTTTTTTTTATTAGTCCTGAACAGTCATATTACTGAATTTTTGTAACTACAGCAATTACAAACAAAATGTAATTTGGAAACAGAAGAGGAAAACCGATGAATGTGTACAAGATGAACTCTAAAGCCAAGATGCACTCATGAAACTGGAAACATACGACATTTGTAATAGAAATCTCCTTCAGTTTGATTCCTGAGCCTTCTCTCCTTCCGGATACCTGTCCCGAATATTATAAAAATGAAGTAAAAAAAATTTACACCAGGCTTTTATAAAATGCACTAAAAAGTAAAAAATAATTTTTTGAGACACACCAGGATTTTCTGACAATTAATCATGTCTACAAAAATAAAAGCGTGGGCGCCGAACATGGAAGGAAATGATATAAGAAATAAAAAAAAAAATCTTATCTTGTAGCATTTCCTTGCTTGTTTGGCGCCCATGCTTTTATTTTTGTAGACATAATTAATTGTAAGAAAATCCTGATATGTCTCAAAAAAAAATATTTTGTACTTTTAGTGCATTTTAATAAATGTGTTTAAATTTTTTTTTTTATATTTTTTGTTTTATACTTTTTTGATTTTGACAGAAATTGTAACCGATTTATGATTATAGCTAACGAAATTGAACGTGATATCCTGTCGAGCCCAAGGAAGTTTGAAACCTCCGTAGAATGATTAACTTATACTACTGATTCAAAAAAGTATGAAAAATTCGAAGAATTTCTTACAAATCCTGAGATACTGGGAGAGGTCATGTAGGGTCACTAGAGGCCACTGCTGACATACTGATCATGTAAGATTGTACTGTCACCGGGATTGAGTAACCATGCAACATTTCAAGTCCATCGGGCGAAGGGAACAGGTCGATAATTGAGTTACAAGTTTTGACCCAACACACAAACAGACGCAGAGGTCAAGTTAAATAAAAGTACCCTCATTCTCAGGACTTAGAGCCTCTGAATGTACTTAGTGAGGCTGCCTCGGATAAGGGCGTAGATAGATTGCATTCATCTAATCGGTTATGATTTACTGATAATTTTACTGTTTTTTTTTTATTAGACAGTTATATTTTATTCATATGGAATTTGCGTGAAATAATATCGTTTCCTATCAAGAATCTTTGAAGGTAATAGAACATAATTAGTGATTTATGTTATTCTGCTAATTTCCACTATTAGTACGTCTGCGTCAGCATTTGAATAGGATATAAATATTGACTCTGAAATCAGGAATTTAGTTTCATGGACCAAACCTTCTGATGTATTAGAGGGCATAAATTCTACGACCACACCCCACAAATAAAAGAGAGAGAGAGAGAGAAAAAAAATGGTGAGAATCTTTGACATCTTTGACTAAAAATGATCTCAGACAATGCAATGTCCATAATACTATACTTTTGAAACTGACTTAAAAAAGCTTAATGTTTTTAATAAAAATAGTTTTCATGGATGAAATTTTCCTTTTCTTAATACAACGCCAATCGCAATCATTTCAGGGTTTTTCTCGTATTGCATGGGAGGTTTTGCAAAGACAATAATTATCTTTTCATACGTTTTCTGTCCAAACGCGGGATGTAAAGAAAAGGCTTTCTGGACAGGAAGTGGTGTTTGGAGTTGACAGACGTCGACTACAATAGTCTTCTTCAGTATTTGAGATCCCCATCTTTTCTCTTTCGGCCTTCCTTCCTTTCCTCCGTCTAACCAGCACTTCCTCTTCCATGATCTCTCCTGAGACATCTTGCTTATCGTCCCTCCTCCTCGTCAGATGCCCAAACCATCTCAGTCTTGATCCTAACATAGTGGCTTCAGATAAACAAAACAAGGCAGAGCCTAGCCACCATGCGCGGATTAATTAAAAGGTACGGAAATGACACGAATATGAAATATGCACCGAATCTCTTTCAGTTAGAATGTTTGGCTTTGAAGCTGGGATTCAAATGGGAGTATCTTCCTCCCATATGTATTACCACGATTCACCACAAAATCCCATGACACGTTTAGGGCACTGTATATACCTGGAAATCATTGCAAAATCCTTATCACTTCCAGAACCACGAATAACCAGCTCATTAATTATGCATTCATGGACCCGGCAGAAAATGTTGAAACTCTGGAGCTCTAACAGAAGCACAAATGAACCCTGATTTTGAAAGCTTTCATTTTGATAATGATTCGTGTAAATCTGCATTAAAAAAATAGCTACGTGTTATACGATAAGAAATTCAGAGGTAGAGAAGTCAGAGGAATGATCAACGGGATTTATTAACCGAATCTTTCATTTCTGCCTTTTTACCTCATGTTTCTAAATTTCTGAACTTCCCTTCATACTAACAAGCTAAATGACCATCATTTTCCCTCGCTTCTCCTACACATGATAGGATGATGATGCTTGCAATGTCCAGCTTTTGCAGTTGCGTGATGCGCTTCCCGGTCATTTATCTCAAGACTGTCTCCAGGAAAACTTTATATTCACTGTTCGAGTGAGGGTCATCCTTTGCAAGCAGTTGATGGATGAAAAAGCCAGACAAGAGAGACAGTGTCATCGTCGCTGAACATCGTAGCCATAAGTTTCGAGTTTCAGGGAACTGCCTCTACGGTGAGGGTAAAACTTGCTTCGTCCAATCTATAGTTATCTGATATTTATGAAGCATAAAATTCTTCTCTGAAAGCTTCAAGTGTAGGAGTTGATTTTTGTTGATGAGATGAAATGGGCTGTTTCTTATTTTAGTTTCATATCGATTTTCTGTATCTGTCTGTCTGTCTCTCTTTGTTTGTCTCTCTATATCTCCTCCGTAGCTCATGACCATTGCTGTTTGACACCCCTTTTGATCCTTAATGGGTCATCCAGTCTCTCTCTCTCTCTCTCTCTCTCTCTCTACTCTCTCTCTCTCTCTCTCTATGTGCAACATTCTTTTTATTAAAAGTGGTTGCCAGTACTCAGTGCTATCTTATTGCAAGAGAGAAATTTTTATCGAAATTATTATCTTCAGAAAGTTCACAAGTCATTTGCGCATCTTATTGACCTGCTATGTTTTTGTAAAGACTAACTGAATATGAAAAGTATTTACGCAAGCGTTATAAGTAAATCTAAATATATTGATTGCAGTTCAGCTATAAATTGCACAACGGAAATATCCAAACACGAACTGAATGATCCACGTTTGACAGTCACGTTAATTAGGCTTTTCGAGCGCTCCTGGTATGAAGCGTGGAGATGCAGACTGAAGAAGCAATAGGATGCGTCTTGAATGGCTGGGCTGATTTCAGAACGCTTCCTGATGGAGGGAGTTCACAGTCTTCCAGCTACATATTAGATATCAAGTCCATAGAGTTTGATGCAGTTGTATCAGCATCAGCTGCAGATGCGTTACGTCTACGTCTAAAATGAAAAGGGAAAAGATTCAGAAATATTACGGAGGGCAAACAGACTGACAGATTCGGGGGTAACAAGAGGCAAGCAGCCAAACAGGCTCAGAAGGACACAGAGAGAGAGAGAGAGAGAGAGAGAGAGAGAGAGAGAGAGAGAGAGAGAGAGAGAGAGAGAGAAGTAAGTATACCTTAGTAAATTTAACTAGACCACTGAGCTGATGAACAGCTCTCCTGGGCTGGCCCGAAGGATTAGACTTATTTTACGTGGCTAAGAACCAACTGGTTACCTAGCAACGGGACCTACAGCTTATTGTGGAATCCGAACAACATTATAGCAAGAAGTGAATTTCTATCACCAGAAATAAATTCCTCTAATTCTTCATTAGCCGGCCGGAGACGAGAGAGAGAGAGAGAGAGAGAGAGAGAGAGAGAGAGAGAGAGAGAGAGAGAGAGAGGATTATAGCAAACTTCACCCTCACCTTTGACCACACACCAGTTCTGGGGAGCGGGTGACCCGAGAGACAAAAGCAATACACACAGACACATTGATGAGTTCTTTTGATGTTCTTCATCTACATCTCGTGTTCCTTTACGAAGACACACCGACATAAAAACGGCACCAGTCCAAAACAGCTCCTTCACCCTCCAACAAGTAGTCCTTGTTTGTCTGTAGTAAGTAAGGGGATATTCCAGGGTCCCAAGACATTGCCGGCTGGAGGTAAGAGTTTTTCTTTTTCTTTCAGACGACTTAAAATCCCGTGAAAAATTACAAAAAATCCTGACTACGATATCGTCAACGTGACTGAATTTCAGCCAAGGATGAACCAGCATGGTTTCCTATTTATTTTTAGTCACAAAATACAATCGTATAACGCTGTATGAAACTCTCGATGTGCTGCAGTAGAAACTCTCAGCCACGAACGGGCAGCGCTTACTGTAGTTGCTCCCTAGATGAGGGCGAGTTAAGATGCGTTGGGGGAGACTTTCCGGCTAGGTGGCTAACGGCAGCTCATGGTAAGTGTGTTGCGAAAACAAACCCGAACATCACTTTTTGCACAGGAATATTGCATTTACATAGAGGTTTAAATTTATGCTCCCTTTATGAGAGCTTAGACATTAAGGCGAGGAAAGGAGATAAAAATGATAACAGTGAAGTAAAGTTCCGGATTTCGTTTTCCGAAAAACAGTGTCATCAGGAATGTCGTCTTTAGCACAAGTATAACCATTGTTGAGTACTACTGATTAAGCAGGCATTCGTGGAAGGCATCTCTATAGCTTTCATTTCTGGTGCAGCCTTTGGGTAGATTATTGAGCTCTGAGGGAATTAGTGAAAATGGACGTCCTCAGCCAGAGAAGACGAATGAGGAAAGCCAACGAAGAAGGGAGGGTTATAGGTGAGGAGAGGAAAGAGCAAACGGCGCTTTCATTTCGAGGATCTTTTGAGCAGGTAGGAGGCCCCTTCTGCAGGTGCCTTCAGGTGACTGTGACTTCGGTTTTGGGGAAGAGGTCCAAGGGTAAGAAAACGCAAAGACAATATTTATCAGGACAAATCTAATAATAAGCTTCTAATGACTGGCCTTGGATATAAGACTAACAGTCGTATGTTTACAATAATAATATATGAAAAATGTTTGGAAAAGAAATAGTATAAAAGCTACTAAAAACACCAGGAAGACGAACGTATATTATAATCAATGATTGGTTGGGACTGGGATCTAAAAAGATGAAAAGAAAAAATGTGACCTAATAAGAAGTTGCTGACCTTTACACTAACAAAGATCTGTAAAAAGAAAAAATGGAAAGAGACTAACAGCTGATAGCTGTGTATTGTGGATGTTAGCAAGCAAGGCACATGACATTTCTGACGATTCTTATGAAAGAAAATCTGTCCCTGTGGATTTTATGCCAGGACCCGCCTCACGTCCTTCGTTCATGAGGAAACCCTGACCCCATTCGCCTGCTCCCGGATGGTTCTGATCACTGACTGACACCTTCCCCCTTCGTCAGGGGCCTTTTCAACAACGTCAGCTGGTCGAGGGGACGAAAGTGGAACTTTCCGTCATCCCTCTCTCTCGCTGATTGGGAAAAGGCAACTGCAGACTGCTTTTCACAGTTACCGGAAGTTTTATATTAATGTAAAAACAATCCCCTGTATCAGGGTATATATATATATATATATATATATATATATATATATATATATATATATATATATATATATATATATATATATCATATATATATATATATATATTTTAAAGGCTATAAAATATAATATAATATAACATCAATAACAAATTAATGCATATATACTGTATAAAAATATTTAAAAACAAAACACATTCAATAAGTAAAAGGAGTTCACTAAAAATCTTAAAACAACCTACCTATAACAAGACTAATATAAATATAAAACAGAGTGAGGAAAACAGTTGCCCAAACTAGGCTATAAACAATTTCACTGAGGACGATTGAGGATAAATGGCTTAACGACGGTAAAAACAAAATATAATTATGGATATAGAGATGGTTATTGTTGTTCTGCACTTGGCCTAAGATGGAAAAAATCCTTGCTGTCAATATAAGTTTTACATAATTTTGAATGATTTCGATATTTGATTGCTCAGGATTAGATAACCTGCTACCTGTTCTATGACTTATGCCCCTGTGGGAATCTATGGACCTTCAACAGCCTCCTCGTGCATCCCACGTATATCCCGTGATCACATCCCGGCAAGTATACTTGTAAACAACGCTGGATAAAGCAGAGGACTGAGCCGGTCTTTGACTCTGAACAGAGACCCTATTGTTAAAGGATTTTTCGATGATTTTCAGATTTAAGGCTGGAAAACTCTTTTGAATAATGGCTGTGCATTTTTTCCTAAAAGTATCATCATGCACGAAATTCTTGCGTATTTCTTCAGTTTCAGCATAGGTGTTGCGAAACGTCGGCATTGGTAAAAACTGTAGATTTTGACCTCCCTTCTGAATATATAGGTGATCAGCAGTATATATATATATGATAAATATATATATATATATATATATATATATATATATATATATATATATATATATCCGGGCATATATATATATATATATATATATATATATATATATATATATATATATATATATATATATATATATATATATATATATATATATATATATATATATATATATATATATATATATATATATATATATATATATATATATATATATATATATATATATATATATATATATATATATATATATATATATATATATATATATATATATATATACATATATATATATATATCGATAGATAGATAAATAAAACCTCTCCCATTCTTTTTAAAGGATGGTCTTGAGACAAACAAACAAGACTCTGTATGTACTGTGCATGCATGTAGGCCCTATATGATAGCCAATAAAGTACACTAAGAATCGAGTCATGAACAGATGTTAATAACAGCCATAATCGCATTAAAATTGAGGTTGACAATAACCTCCTTAAGAATTTATAGCTTCTGTAGAAAAATCGTCAGCAGTTCATATTTCTGAAGAGGAGGTTGTTGTTATCATAAACAAAGACGCTGTTTAGTTTGGAAAGAAGATGACATGTCCTGCCCTTCATTCAGGTGGAGATTAGCTCTCCACCTAAAATGTACTTACATTTGTAGAAAAAAAAATAGTAAGGAAAGATGACAAAAAAGTTGAAAGAAAGAGAAAATGCACGTTGAAAGTAGCCAAGAAAATGAAGTGAAAGTGAGCTTAATGAAGCACAGCCTCTGGTGAAGAAGTCCAACGCAAGAAGACGACTGAGGGTCAGTGAACATTCTGCAGAGGCTCCCCTGTGACAGTGCAGGGCGTGGGACTTCAGGTGAGGTTGGACCTTGCAGGTACAAGAGCAGGTGTGATCCATCGGGAGGCCTCCTGTCTGTGTGTGGTGTGTTTCATCCCTGGTTGATTATTCAGGGTTGGCTGTACCGATGCTGGAAGCTTCCTTTCAGCCGCAGTAACTTACTATAGGAGGAAGACTTTTTCTTCTGCAAAGATTAATGCTAATCAATGAATCAAACTGATTGTGCATCGTAACATTGAGAGAGAGAGAGAGAGAGAGAGAGAGAGAGCCTCATCATTTTTGTACTTTCATGATGCTAAACATTTTGACAAGTTATTGAGCACTGAGACTGTTCAAGTTTGGGGACCAGAAATTTGTTATCTGTTGTTGTGCGAGAGAGCTAGAGGTGTTGCACGAGAGATGTTATGCTATAACTTATAAAAGAAATTTGAAATGACCTCATAAAACTGCTGTGCTATAGGAAAATCATAAGCTATAAAATTACTCATCTTCATTTAAAGATATTTTGTTTTATATTTCCCTCAATCTAAAATATTTCGTCACATTCATATCTGCAGTGATTTTATTATCATTATTAATATCATATGTTGAAAATGAGACAGCTTTAGGTGTTTCTAAGGAAGTAGGTTGAAGTAGAGGGGAGAGAGAGAGAGAGAGAGAGAGAGAGAGAGCGGCTCTCGGAGCTTGTGAGAGGGGAGTCGGTGTCAAGGAGTGAGGGGAAAAGAGAAACACGGAAAACATTTATCTTAACAATTTGTCGTAATTTAAGTTTGTTTACACTATTCTCTATTGTCGATCTCTATCATTTTACAGGATACACACGATGATAATAAGGAAAGTGACAAAATCCCTAAATGCCGAAATAAAGTTTATAGAATGATAAACAATTTAATAAAAACATTTTTATACAATCAGCGTTATATCATTATAACTGACGTGTCCATATGCGCATAATGTACGGCATAATTAACGTTTTGACAGTATACGCATATGACTGAGTTTCAGAATGGCTTTGCCGCAGCTCTGTTTCCTCGAATGTCAAACGCTGAGGACTGAAGCTCTTGTGGCCGAATAGAGATGGACGTCGTTTGCTGTGTCATTAGAGTAAAATGGAGAAGAATGAAGAGCTTTTAGCAACTCTTGGATCCTCCTGCTGATGGCCGCCTTGTGTCTCGAGTTCCTTTTCTCTTTCTGGAAAAAAAAATAATAATGAATGAGAGAACTAACGGAGCGAGAGAGCCTTCCTCTGTGTCTAACGTAGGTGACCCTCAAAGTGGATGTGGTGGATAGGCCACAGGAAGGTTTTGGGAGTCTGAATAACCCCAGAAGCAACGATGGGAATGAATACGAAAACATTGCCACTGTGGAATCTTAAGATTCCCCCCTGGATTTCGTGTTGAAAGTAACGGAGAGACAGTGAAACATGAAAGTGTAAAAGCATACACTGATACAGGCATATTCACATGTGTTCACATGAAGGTACACAGTCACTGAAACGTTACTGAATACTGATAGCTCTTCAGTGCACGACTTAATTTCCTATTTGCAAATTGGCGATGATTAGTCTGCTTATTCCCTGAGTGATTGGAGTTGGTTTTTATTTTCTCCACGTCTACTCTGCTTTTCAGTCTTGCAAATGTTTTGCTTGTTTTATCCGTCACTTAAACGCATTTTTTAAGAGTTTAGAGTGCAACAACAAACTATTATTATTATTATTATTATTATTATTATTATTATTATTATTATTATTATTATTATTATTATTATTATTATTATCGTTGTTTTGTTTCAAAATAATGTAAAATTTCTATTATGGCTAGAAAATAAGTGAGATGAGTGGCGCCAGCCCCGCACTTTTGCATTCTGAAAATCTGAGGGACGAAGTTCTGATATCACCCTGAATAGAGATGGACGTCGTTTGTGATTTCTTTAGAATACAATGAAGAATAATGACAGATCTTCATCAACTCTTGGAGCCTCCAGCTAATGCCCACCATGTGCCTTTGTTTCCTTCCGCTTTCTGGTACTAAATGATAGAAAATGAGACAACCAACGGCGGAGTGAGAGAGTCTTCCTTAGGAAGAGGAGGATCTGGTAGGCGTGACCCGCGAGCCAATAAGGCCACCAAGGTCCTTTATATAGTCAGAGGTCGGCTCATCAGTGAGCTACGCGCATGTGGGTGGAGCTTTTGTGACGTCAGTCGCAGGCTGCGGTGGCCGAGTTTTGACCTGACTTCCTACATTTCTACTGTACCGCCAGATCCGTGTGTCACGTTTATTAACTTCCAACAGCCTTGCCATCACTGTGTGCTGTATTTGGATGCCATAATAATATTGAAAAGACCTTTAATTTGGGTATTCGATATTTTCTTTTCCCAAAAGAAGAAAGAACGAGCAAGAACTGGATCTACCGTAAGCAAAATGCGCAGACGACGTGAACTGGAATTGTTCTCTAATTTGTTCAGTCCATTTTAAAGCAGAGGACTAAGCTGATGTCATGAAACACCGACTGCTGGGAGCTGAAAGCCCCAAAAATCAAAGTGTACTGAAGAAAGAGGCTTTGCCATCCTTTTTTTTTTTTTTTTTTTTAATGGTAAGCTACATTACAAGCTGAGCAATTTGCTGGAAACCCTCATCATACCTTTCTTTCTTTCGACTTTTTTTCTAAAATATTTCACCGTCTATGACATCTAGATTAAGATACAGCAAACTGCTTTAGACTTTATAAAATTAAAGTACTCTGTCATAGTCTTTAAGTAACCATTAAAAATTGAAAAGATATTCTAAGGCTTTTGTTCCATAAGAGAGTAGGAATTGTTGCTGTGCATTCATAAAATCCAAAATGCAACACCGTCTTTTCAGGTAGAAATGTATCTGAAAAGGAAAAAGAAAGATGTCACGAGCCATGAAGTGAGGACTCAGAGGACAGCCAGGGAGATGTTTTGCGATATGGAAAGTTGTCATTCAGAGACCACTAAAGTTTCTCCAGAATTCTCTGCTTAAGAAACTATTGCACAGGCTGAGGAGAGTTCTAAACAAAATGTAAAAACAAATACAAGTAGAGGAAGGGGAAGAGTTCAAGAAAAAACAGAGCATTTGGAAAGACCAATCAAGAACTCCTGAAACTGGTTAGTCTGGAAAAGTAAGTGGCAGAACCTAAGTTCACATTAACTGAAATAAACAAGATATTTCAACCCGTGCTAAGTTCAGCACATAACTAATAAACTTGTCAGTTAATGAAGCGATGAAGACATATAATTAGCTTTCACTCTCAGGAGCATGAGCACCAAATGCTATTCATATTTGCGAACCAAGAGAGGATTTCCTCTGCCTTCAAAAAACACGCTCAACAAACGAGCACAAAATCTGAAATGTGAGCCGGGGATTTTGCATCGGTTCCGTCACTGATGAAGGCAAAATCAGAAACAATGACGGAAACAGAAAGACTTTCCGTAATTTCATTTGATGAAACGAATATTGCCAGTAAGTGGAGTAATTACAAAGGGATGGGCGTTTTATATGAACCTTGTGATAAAGTTAAAGTTATGTTAAGAGGTTTGTTAGGAAGCTGGAAACAACCATTATACTACCAATATCATGACTCCAATGTGGATAAAAAATTATTGTTATTATCAAAAGTGTGGAAAAAGCTGGATTTGCTGTTGTGGCGATTGGCCATGATCTTAGATCTAGAAATCTGTGTGTTTGGAAAGAATTTGGGGTTCATCCCTTTAAATGTTGATCTGACATTATAATAGGCTTTTTTGAATAGTAGCCTCACATTTGTGGTGTCTTTTTCTTTTGCTTTGTTTCCCTTTCAGTAAGATGGAATTATAGACAATATGTCTTATCAATGTCTTGTCTTTGTGCAGTATAGTGCGCTCCCTGGTTCTTTCCGCAGGTGCTATTCAGCCATTACTTCTCTGAGCTTAAACAAGAACCAATTGTTCTTTCAGGCCACCACTTTCCTCATCTGCAGATCTTTGGGGAATAACTAAGTATCTTTTCCTATTGCTCCATACAGCCAAAAAGTTAATATCCTTTCATATTAACTCTGAGTCGTCTATTACAGCCGAGGGAAGACTGGATGTGCGGAAGCGCTTTGCGAAGAGGTGGCCTCGCTCAAAGGCCTCACGCAAGCAAATATTTGGCCATCGGCAATTTGGAGATAGCGCTGATCATTTCAGGTGATCGAGAAGCGTCCCCCTCTCTCTCCTCTCCCTCCCTCTCTCTCTCTCTCTCTCTCTCTCTCTCTCTCTCTCAAAGAAAAGAATCCGTGAAATTCCAAAGGGAATCCTAAGCGAAAACTTTCATTCGGCGGCCCAGTTGTCATGGCTCCCTTGGGTGCGATAAATGAGTACCTAGCGAGATGTGTGTTCGTGGCTGTGGATGCTTCTGCTGTCATTATTGCCTTAATTGGTTCTTCATTTTACTTTAATGGTTTTCAGTGTCATCTTTACCATTATCGGAACTATTACAATGAAAGTTCTTACTTACGCTTGGGAAATGTTTTTCCAGAGGTCCACATCAGGCCTCTTATCCAATTCAACACCTCACGATACTTACGGGCCAACTGTGAGCAGGAGACGAGGCCAGTTGAATGTAAACCAAACAAACAAAAGCAAATTTCTGTGCAAGTGCAGTCCCACTCCAGCCTGCAGCGTTGTAGTAAATTCAAGGTAACGCAAAGAACCTTTTTAACAAATGAAGCAGACTCAGCAACTCAACTGTTCAAATGAAAACCCGCTCACATGTCGCTCTTCCTCCCCGTGCACCAAAGGAAGCCTTTCTTCAATGAACAATTCTGCACCGCTGGGAGTTTCCGGTGCCCTTATTTCCATTCTTAGCAAAAGCAATGCCTTCAAGCACTTCACATACGATACCACTTGGCTTTGTGGAATTTCAAATCCATTAGACTAAATTATTCCCGATTCGCCTCTTCCTCTGCTTCAAGAACGCGTTTGCAAGATTCGTTTCACATTGCCAAAGTGCTTGCTGAATTCCGCCTGTATGTCAGATTTGATTGCTTGCGAACTTATTTGAGTGCTGATAATTTAAGGAACAGGAAGCTCTTGAAACTTTTGTTTTTTTTTTCTTGCTCTCTCTCTCTCTCTCAGGAAGATCTCTCTCTCTCTCTCTCTCTCTCTCTCTCTCTATCTCTCTCTAATATTGTTATTTAAAATGTTATTTAATATATTTATATATATATATATATATATATATATGCATAATTATATGTTATATATATATTATCATATCACACACACACACACATTATATATATATATATATATATATATATATATATATATATATATATATATATATATATATATATATATATATATATATATATATATATATATATGTATATATATGTCTTCTGTGTGTGTGTGTGGGTAGGTGTGTGGTGAGCGTTTGAGTGTGCGTTTGCATGTGTTTGCATTCCTGCACTTCTATTTTTATGTTCATTTGACTTCCACCGAAAGCAAAGTGTGCAACTGAGCGTAAATCCTGCGGAAAGATTAAAAAAATCCTCCGGTTCCTTTTTAGGCAAGAAATTGTATAATCATTTATAAGACGATTACAGAGCTTATTAGTCTACGTGAGGTGGAGGGATCACATAGCCACATTAATCATGTGGATGTACAGTAAAAGTCCTTTGATTAAATTCCAAACAGCGATTTATCAGAGACCATATTTTAGATTAAAGATCATATTTGCGTATGATTATTAATGAGAACAAAAGTATCACTTTGGCCCATAGTTAGACTCTGTATCAATAGGTGAAATGAGTTACATGGGATTTTATACAAGAAATTATATATTCATATACGTACATCCGGAGCTTCGTTAGAATTCCACAACAACATGATATAGCCATTTATTACTGAAAGAGTTCGATCATATTGACGGGGATTAATATGCTTAAAGAGAATAAAGCTAATTGACTTAAATTGTCAATATTAGCACCCATTAAGATCTCCTTCTGATCGTTCCCGCTTTTCACGAGAGAGCCTTCAAAGGTCAATCACACGACGCCACAGGTGACCAGACAACCTTCATGGACAATATTTTTTTCATATCAGCAGATTTCAGAGCGATGAAACTAATAAACATTTATCATCATTTTTATTTACGGAACTCAAAAGGAAGTTTCTGGTTTCGGTCCTTTGATGTCACGAGTCGTCTCTTCCTCTGGATGCAATATCTGAAAGGAAAACTGAACACATTTGCATGTTATGAGGTCCCTCGGTTTAAATAGGATAATGTGCTTCTTTAAAATTGCTCTTTTGTTTGTTTGTTAATGCAGAGTACTTTCTCTCTCTCTCTCTCTCTCTCTCTCTAACTCCCTATATAATATTTTTATAAATATTACTGCTGTTCGCCCTCGTAACATTTGATTGTAAATAATATCAGCCTGACCAAGACCGGGAAAAGCCGTTGTCAGCATTAGGAGCGTCTTCAGTTCAAACTTTAACGTCCGTTGGAGCAAGGAACAGGTAGCATTTATGCATTTAACCCCATAGGAGAAATTTCCATATTCAACTTTAAGAAAAGGTGGTCCTAAAGTCCTTTTTTCCTTTCCACCTGTCTCTCTTGGCGAATGTTTTTAACAGAGCATAGACGCCAAAGGCATGACTGTAGGCCTGTTTTGACCCAGCGCTGGTCAGACAAGAGACAGAGAGAGAAGCCAGCCGCCGAAGACAGCAGACGTCTGGAAGTGGCTTTGTCACCGCCTTTGTCTATTATTTTATTAGTGAATGGTGAAGCACGAAACACTAACCAGAACTTCCGATCGTCCGTTGTATGTGCAACAACGCTTCGTCCTAAGGTAAAGTCTGTGTTTTTTGTTCAAAACTTCGTCCATTCTTTTATCCTCCTTTCTGTATTTCCCAATCTTTCTTTGTTTCATTCTCCAGCCACCATTTAGGGTAACCACTGGTACGAAGTCTGGATTAAGCTAAATTATTAGCGTTAGCCGAATTATCCCAGTAAGTCTCGGGAATTTAGGAAAGCAAGTCATTTTTAATACTCTGGTATTCGTTATGCCTAGCGCTCATTGTTTGGGGAGAACCGTTGCATTTTTGTATTTAATACCATCTTAACAAATAGAGATTTTTCTGCGTCCGCAGTTGGTGACGTTTATCATAAAGTCTTTATTCTTTGAATATTCTTTGTTAAGGTTAATTACCCTTAACTGGCGACCTTTGATTAATTAACGTCTGTCTTTGAGGTTAACTCGTGGCTTCAAGAGACAGGTTACATGTATTCTTGGCATGCAGGGCCGTGAAACTTTATGTAAATTAACCAATAACTGATCAGCCAAGACACCTGCTTAACTATATATAGACACCCAAATGGTGATGTAATGTGTGATATATATATATATATATATATATATATATATATATATATATATATATATATATATATATATATATATATATATATATATATATATATATATATTATATATATATATATATATATATAAAATATACGCTAATTAGGGTGTTCTCCTTTCCTGCTTTGGGTTGGTTTGAACCTTTGAAGGTCGGGTATAGGGGCTCAGAGAATATAATAGTTTGGGGACAGTAATCTGGCTTTGCACTGTTTTCTTTGGTACAGGGAAAGAAAATCGTTTTCTTGATATAGTCGCGTCGTCGACCTGGGTCAGACATCGCCCCCTACCCCTGTCCAGAAGCAATAAAAGGTCAGGCCAGGACAGCTCTTTCTCACACGCCGGTCGCTAGTTTAAGCCGAGCAGTCACGCCTTCTGCAGGAAATTGCCCTGCCCTCCATTTTCCGCCAAAATCCACGTGGAGCCCATCGCCGCCCTTTGTGCCCTGAATAAAATCCATTCCACGTGGCCTTAGAAGACTGCAAGGGGGATTGCAAGTCTCAAACGCGAGCTGACATTAAACGGCGGCCTTTTCATCATCCCAAGGGCGCCCTTTTCCGCCCCAATCTACGACTTGAAGAAATACCTTGGAGAGGGAGGCTACCATTTGTCCACGCTCCCACACGTGGTTCTCGGCAGAAGACGTCGTCAGCCCTACGCCCCTACAAATGTGGTAATGTACCCAAAACGAGTTGCTAGTCACGATTACTTAGCCCTTTTCATTTATTAATCTCTGGGCCTATAACTTTGTGTTCCTGATATTCCTTGGTTCAAGCCAGGCCCACGTGTTCACAGCTTCTTTCCTCTGAGTCACAAGTAACGCCTCAGGGAGTCCTTGGCGCCTTCAGTGCACCCCCGAGTAATTCAATCCCCAAATTCCAGCATTAGATGTGTAACGTGGGTCCAAATATCGTTTCAGAAAGACGCCTGTAGCAGAATTATTCTTGGTCCGTGTTCCTGGCATTCCTAAGCTCCCCTTCGGGAGGACTTCTACGGCAGTAATTTACCGTGTTTTCAGTTAATTTTCCTTTGACCTTGTGTGCTATCAAATATAACTATTTTTATATCCACGTGTTTCACGCACTTCCCCTAGTGAAGAGCCCTCCGCTCCGTGTACTTCTTTTTTTTGTTTGTGTTTTATATGTCCTGCATCTTACAAGGCCATTTTCGAGTAAAGTAATAATTGTGAGTCATAAGATCCACCTGCACCAGGAAACATATAAAAAAAAAAAACAAATATATATATATATATATATATATATATATATATATATATATATATATATATATATATATATATATATATATATATATATATATATATATATATATATATATATATATATATATATATATATATATATATATATATATATATATATGTATGTATATTGTCATGATGCGTATCAAGTACCTGGTTATTACACAACTAACCTCAAGATTCAAAAATATACCTCACTTCAGCCAGATACCTGAACTCTCATAACATTAATTATTACGACTGAGTACTCTAAAGGTAACAGTGATCCCTTAAGGAAAACTTATCTACTTGAAAAATCAAACTAAGTTCATCAGAATATGTGTGAGGTATCAAAAATTAAACTAGAAATCTTCTATAGTAAAAGGGCATCACTCCATCAAAAAATTCTAACTGTTTCCCTGGTCTTAATTCACTTTAGCAAAACTAAAAGAACAAAACATGTTTATCACTTTGCCTTATGCACACACAATCAATCCTATTCACTGGTGATCAATAAATGAAACACTGTTTTTCTAAAAATGTAAAATACAAAAATTTATTTTCAAATTCAAAGATTATAATTAGAATTCACAATTAATTAGAATTCACAATCTGAAAAATTTATTATTACTCGAAAATAACACAACACTTAATCAATTCTTGAATTAAGTTATGAAACAAAACTAATTCACAAAAACTTTATCAGGAATTTAAATTAATCAAGCAAAATTTAAACTATCAAGAATTACTCAAGATTTAAAAAGAAAATCTTAATAAATGAAGTATTAAATCAATTATGCAATGTTAAATTACATATGCAATGTTAAATTATACCAAGAAATATTTAAAATGCTACGTAAATAAATGTTACATCACCAACATAAAAAATGTGAAAATATAAAGAGATTGTAAATAGAAAAACACACAAAAATACATATAAGATTTATCAATAATGATTTCACTTCTTCAAAACTTCCTAACTTATCATACCATGGTATTGATAAGTAAAATTCACGTTACCTTACACAAACTTGTGAAAACCTCTGTAAATCACTTGCTGCAGCTGCGTTACACAAAACACACTTTTTTACCAGGCGCCGTTACGAACTAAATAACTTTAATAAATTCAGATCTCAAAAGTTAATACTAATGAGTGACCACAAAACACTACGTTTAGAAATAATCTCTTTCTAAGAACGAGAGAGAGAGAGAGGGAACCAATTCAACTGGTCTCAGAAATCAGAATGAAAGAAATTTTAGGATTCCAGTAACACGTAAAACAATTACATGATGTCATTAAAGCATTTTGGGTACGAGATATAAAAGGGAAATTCTAGAAGCAGGGAGGTGATGTCATTAAAGCATTTTGGGTGTGAAATACAATGGAGAGAAGCTTCTAGAAGGAAAATGACGTCATCCCAGCAAAACGTTTTGAACGCAATCTTACAAAACATGACGTAACTGATCAAGACATGTATTCCTTCTCTCAAAGTGGCGTACGTGACTCGAACAACGCATGTAACAACATGAAATCACTCGTCTTGAGCCCGTGCGGGAAGAATCGGCATTTGTTTTCAAAAGCTGTCATCACTAACCCAAAACAAAGCGTCCCTCTTATCTCAACTGATGACAATTGAAATGAAACAAGCCCTTCCTGGACATACACACACACACGTGTTAAAATATTATGCTGTTACCAAGAAAGATATTATTCAAAACTACGTTACTATTAAAATTGTATTAACATTAAAATTAATCATTATTTTTGAGATCTGATGCCAAATAAAATTACAACAACCATTACCATTACATATAACACATGAAAAGTAATCAAA
>NC_089766.1:21186017-21206017 GCF_040412425.1 Macrobrachium rosenbergii | reverse complement strand
TTCTCCTATTTTTCTAGACTACCCCTTTGCCGTTTCTCCCTCAGAAACTCATGTGATTTTGACTGCGGTGTTTGATTTTCTATACTGGAATAATAGTGTTAATTCTAACTTGTGTTTTGATTGTAAGTGTAAACAAACAGTACATTTGTGATACAAGTGTCTTGCTATTTGCTTACGTATTCCAAGATAAGTGTCATTCAATTCCATTCGTGTATTTCAACATTCCTGCTCTTGCAGATCCGTGTTGCGAGTACCTGTTGTGTGGAATTACCTGTAGGTCAACGGTGCCATCTTTCTGCAAACTACAGGTGCCATATCCGGTCATGATACCCGGAAATCCCATTGTGATCCCATCTCGCTTGCCATACCGCATCCTGTGCATTCTAAGATCCTCTCCCCTACTTTTGACATGTACAGTAGTAGCCTAAGAAGGCATAATTATAATGCTTGCACATTGTGTGGCACTTTTGCTTAGGAATTTAATTTGAATAGTGCCACGGAGCAGAATTGTTAGCTCCTGTAAATATTTTCTCTTCTGATTATTTTAGTGAATTATACTTTTTTGTGGACACCAGTTTCCCCTTAAAATTTTAATCTTATGGCAATTTGAGCATATTCACTATTACAAGGCCTCTGTTCAATGGAGCAACCCCCTTGTTAGACAGTTGCTGCTATCTAGGTCATAATTAGAGCCATCCCTTCTCTGGATTTGCTGTGTGAACGTGTATACACACACACACACACACACACACACACACATATATATATATATATATATATATATATATATATATATATATATATATATATATATATATATATATATATATATATATATATATGATAAGTAAATCATTGATTCTACTGAAACATAATATCAAGTCTGCCATGCCTAGTTCATGGAATATATATATATATATGGTTCATATATATATATATATATATATATATACATATATACATATATATATACATAAAAAAAGAACAATAGATTCTACTGACAATATCAAGGCATCAGCGTCTAGTTCATGAAAATTGTTTTCAAGTGAGACATGCCACAATCAAAATCATTAAATGCCTGTTAATAATTTTCTTTAGAAATGTCATCCTTCCAGCCGTAGCGAGTGCCTGAACGGCTTCAGGGCATCAGTTAGTGGCTGAATGAGAATTGCTTATGGGAGGAAGTGCCCTTGTGCTGTTGTTGTCGTGATACCGGACCGACTTAAGATTTGTGAAAGAGTTGGGGAGTATAATTTATGGGCTTTCCTTATGGCTAATGTAGAGTATTTTTCCTGAGACGAAATAAGATGCAGAAGATGAATTATTTTTCTGCTGTTATTATCATTATTGTAACGTTAATAATGTCATTAGCTGCGCAATAATAATAATAATAATAATAATAATAATAATAATAATACACGCAAATTGTTTAACTTATGCATCTCATTCGTCCCTGGAACAATAAAGGACCAACGAGACAGAGGCAAATAGGCGTAAAATGTCGACGAAACCCGAAATCTCTAGCAAAGCCAATTAAACCAGTTGTATAAAACGTGTCTTTTTTCCGACTGGCCCAATGGCCACTAACTGATGGATGGCGCCCGGCCGATAAATCAGGACGAGGCTCATGTTGCTGATAAAACTCTCTGCATTCATCAATGTAGGATTAGTGAGTGACTGGGCAATCAGATGTCATCAAACAGACGCGAAGTCTGCCACCATGATACACGTAAATCATTATTGATGATCGGTTTCCATGCGGCTGATCCAAGGCAGCTTAAGAGAGGGAGAGAGAAATTACCCCTGAGACATTATGACGGAATACGTTTTAAAGGAGAACAGATCACCCACGGATCTCTCTCTCTCTCTCTCTCTCTCTCTCTCTCTATAGCTCGGAAGTGACTACAACTGTCGAATGACAACCAGAGGCACACTCACTACTAAGACTTTGCCAAGACATATCGGGCAACAAGAAACAGGCTGACCATCTATTTATATTCGTCCAGCTCAAGTGATCGAAGGCATGCCAGGGATTCCTAAAATTCTGAGCTTCATCTCTCTCTTTACGAAAGACATGGGCCAGTTATGATGGATATTACCAGTCTGATGAAGCATGTTTGTCTTGGGAACTTACTGACCACTCTAGAGAATCATCTATATGGTGATGGGTGCAATTGGAACTTGCAGTTCAAGGAAGACGCAATTGCACTGCATTATATATATATATATATATATATATATATATATATATATATATATATATATATATATATATATATATATATACATATATATATATATATATATATATATTATAATATATATATATATATATATATATATATATATATATATATATATATATATATATATATTAATATAGAGTTCTTCTTTTGTATTTCCTTACTTCTTTTTACCTCTCCCTAATGAACACCATATTCTTTGGAAGCTTGAATTTCAAGTTAATGGCCCCTGTGGGCTTGTTCCATATGGTAGGTTTAATCTTCTGAATAATAATATGACTCAGAAATCAATTTTTGGAAAATGCAAAAAGAATCCCGGGGAATATCATAAATGAATAACTGCAAAACAGAATTATATTACTCTTATTAACAGAAATGAACACAACAAAGAGCGAAATGTAGAAAATATTTCTACCTAATATCAGGGTGGAACCTAGATCTCATGACAGAAGATGCTACCAACCATGCCATAATATGAAAGAATCTGGAACTCAACTACTTAACCTGGATTTGAAAAGTTACCTGGGCAGGTTAAACTCCTCACACCAACGATTTCTACCAAACTTCCAAATCAACCAGTGACTTAAGTGATAGCATATAATTCGACTTGTCCCTCTGAATGAATGTGAAATATAGGAATGGTCGGTAACGCTCTTGTGTCTCACGTGAGATGTCGTCCTGGGTTCGGTCCTGATGTCAGGCGGACATCTGTTTCCCACAGCAAGCAATAAAGTAGATGCCACGAACATAGTGAAAACAAAAGTTTCAAGAGCTTCCTGTTCCTTAAATTATCAACACTGTAATAAGTTCAAAACAATCAAATCTGACATACAGGCGGAATTCAGCAAGCACTTTGGCAATGTGAAACGAATCATGCAAACGCGTTCTTGAAGCAGAGGAAGAGGCGAATCGGGAATAATTTAGTCTAATGGAATTGAAATTCCACAAAGCCAAGTGATGCCGCATGCGAAGTGCTTGAAGGCATCGCTTTTGCTAAGAATGGAAATAGTGGAACCGGAAGCTCCCAGCGGTGCGGAATCATTCATTGAAGAAAGGCTTCCTTTGGTGCACGGAGAGGAAGAGCGACATGTGAGCGGGTTTTCATTTGAACAGTTGAGTTGCTGAGTCTTCTTCATTTGTTAAATAGGTTCTTTGCGTTACCTTGAATTTACTACAACGCTGCAGGCTGGATTGGGACTGCAGTTGCACAGAAATTTGCTTTTGCTTGTTTGGTTTACATTCAACTGGCCTCGTATCCCGCTCACAGTTGGCCCGTAAGTATCGTGAGAGGTTGAACTGAATAAGAGGCCTGATGTGGACCTCTGTAAAAACATTTCCCGAGCGTAAGCTAGAACTTTCATTGTAATAGTTCCTATATTGGTAAAGATGACACTGAAAACCACTGAAGCAAAATGAAGAACCTATTCAGGCAATAATGACAACAGAAGCATCCACAGCCAAGTACACACACCTCGCTAGGTACTAATTTATGGCAACCAAGAGAGCCATGACAACTGGGCCGCCGGATGAAAGTTTTCGCTTAGGATTCCTTTGGAATTTCACGAATTCTTTGCTTTGAATTTAAAAGAGAGAGAGAGAGAGAGAGAGAGAGAGGAGAGAGAGAGAGAGCTTCTCGATCATCTGAAATGATCAGCCCTGTCTCCCAATTACCGAAGGCCAAATATTAGCTTGCGTGAATCTTTTGGGCGAGGCCACCTCTTCGCAGAGCGCTTCAGCACATCCAGTCATTCCCTCGGCTGTAATAGACGACTCAGAGTTAATATGAGGATAGTTATGGAAGGAATTCAACTTAAAGGATGCTAACTTCTTGGCTGCATGGAGCATTAGGTAAAGGTGCTCAGTTTTTCGCCAAAGATCAGCGGATGAGGAAAGTGGTGGCCTGGGAGAACAACTGGTTCCTTGTTTAAGCTCAGAGAAGTAATGACTGAATAGCACCTGCGGAAAAAGAACCAGGAGCGCACTATACTGCACAAAGACAAGACATTGATAAGACAAATTGTCTGTAATTCCATCTTATCGAAGGGGAAACAAAGCAAAAGGAAAAAAGACACCACAAATGTGAGGCTACTATTCAAAGAAGCCTATTATAATGCCAGATCAACATTTAAGGGATGAACCCCAAATTCTTTCCAAACCCCACAGATTACTAGGTCTAAGATCATGGACAATCGCCACAACAGCAAATCCAGCTTTTTCAACACTTTTGATAATAGCAATCCACTTTTTATCCACATTGAGTCATGATATTGGTAGTATAACATTTCCAGCTTCCCAACAAACCTCTTAACATAACTTGAACTTTATCACAGGTTCATATAAAACGTCCATCCCTTTGTCATTTCCACTTACTAGCAATATTAGTTTCATCAAATGAAATTACAAAGTTTTTCTGTTTCATTGTTTGATTTTGCCTTCATCAGTGACAGAACCGAATGCAAAATCCTACTCACATTTCAGATTTTGTGCTCGTTTGTTCAGCGTGCTTTTTGAAGGCAGAGGAAATTTTCTTGGTTCGCAAACATGAATAGCGTTTGGTGCTCATTTTATGAGAGTGAAAGCTAATTATATGTCTTCATCGCTTCATTGAATGACAAGTTTATTAGTTATGTGCTGAACTTAGCATGGGTTGAAATATCTTGTTTATTTCAGTTAATGTGAACTGAGGTTCTGCCACTTCCTTTTCCAAACTAACCAGTTTCAGGAGTTCTTGATTGGTCTCTTCCAAATGCTCTATATTTTTTCTTGAATTCTTCCACTTCCTCTACTTTTTTTTTTTTTTTTTAACATTTTGTTTAGAACTCTCCTCAGGCTGTGCAATAATTTCTTGAGCAGAGAATTCTGGAAAAACTTTAGTGGTCTCTGAATGACAACTTTCCATTTCACAAAACATCTCCTGGCTGTCCTCTGAGTCCTCACTTCATGGCTCAGCACATCTTTCTTCATCCTTTCAGATACATTTCTACCTGAAAAGACAGTGTTGCATTTTGATTTTATGAATGCACAGCAACAATTCCTACTCATGGAACAAAAGCCTTAGAATATCTTTTCAAATTTTTAATGGTTACTTAAAGACAATGGTAGAGAACTTTAATTTTATAAAGTCTAAAGCAATTTGCTGTATCGTAATCTAGATGTCATAGACGGTGAAATATTTTAGAAAAAAGTCGAAAGAAAGAAAGGTATGATGAGGGTTTCAGCAAATTGCTCAGCTTGTAATGTAGCTTACCATTAGAAAAAAAAAAAAAGGATGGCAAAGCCTCTTTATTCAGTAAACTTTGATTTTTGTGGCTTTCAGCTCCCAGCAGTCGGTGTTTCATGACATCAGCTTAGTCCTCTGCTTTAAAATGGACTGAACAAATTAAAGAACACTTCCACTTCACGTCGTCTGCGCGTTTGTAAGCTTACGGTAGATCCAGTTCTTGCTCGTTCTTTCTTCTTTTGGGAAAAGAAAATATCGAATACCCAAATTAAAGGTCTTTTCAATATTATTATGGCATCCAAATACAGCACAAAGTGAAGGCATGGCTGTTGGAAGTTAATAAACGTGACGCACGGATCTGGCGGTACAGTAGATATGTAGGAAGTCAGGTCAAACCTCGGCCACCGCAGCCTGCGACTGACGTCACAAAAGCTCCACCCTCATGCGCGTAGCTCACTGATGAGCCGACCTCTGACTATATAAAGGACCTTGGTTGGCCTTATTGGCTCAATCTTAAATAACAACAACCTTATCAGTCACGCCTATCAGATCCTCCTCTTCCTAAGGAAGACCTCTCACTCAGCCGTTGGTTGTCTCATTTTCTATCATTTAGTACCAGAAAGTGGAAGAAGAAACAAAGGCACAAGGTGGCCATTAGCTGGAGGCTCCAAGAGTTGATGAAGATCTGTCATTATTCTTCATTGTATTCTAATGAAATCACAAACGACGTCCATCTCTGTTCAGGGTGATATCAGAACTTCGTCCCTCAGATTTTCAGAATGCAAAGTGCGGGACTGGCGCCATTCATCACACTTATTTTCTAGCCATAATAGAAATTTTACATTACTTTGAAACAAAACAACGATGATAATAATAATAATAATAATAATAATAATAATAATAATAATAATAATAATAATAATAATAATAATAATAATAATAGTTTGTTGTTGCACTCTAAACTCTAAAAAAATGCATTTAAGTGACGGATAAAACAAGCAAAACATTTGCAGGACTGAAAAGCAGAGTAGACGTGGAGAAAATAAAAATAAAATCCAGTCACTCGGGGAATAAGCAGACTAATCATCGCCAATTTGCAAATAGGAAATTAAGTCGTGCACTGAAGAGCTATCAGTGTTCAGTAACGTTTCAGTGACTGTGTACCTTCATGTGAACACATGTGAATATGCCTGTATCAGTGTATGCTTTTACACTTTTATGTTTCACTGTCTCTCCGTTACTTTCAACACGAAATCCAGGGGGGAATCTTAAGATTCCACAGTGGCAATGTTTTCGTATTCATTCCCATCGTTGCTTCTGGGGTTATTCAGACTCCCAAAACCTTCCTGTGGCCTATCCACCACATCCACTTTGAGGGTCACCTACGTTAGACCCAGCGGAAGGCTCTCTCGCTCCGTTAGTTCTCTCATTCATTATTAGTTTTTTTTTTTTTTTTTTCCAGAAAGAGAAAAGGAACTCGAGACACACGGCGGCCATCAGCAGGAGGATCCAAGAGTTGCTAAAAGCTCTTCATTCTTCTCCATTTTACTCTAATGACACAGCAAACGACGTCCACCTCTATTCGGCCACAAGAGCTTCAGTCCTCAGCGTTTGACATTCGAGGAAACAGAGCTGCGGCAAAGCCATTCAGAAACTGGCATATGCGTATACTGCCAAAACGTTAATTATGCCGTACATTATGCGCATATGGACACGTCAGTTATAATGATATAACGCTGATTGTATAAAAATGTTTTTATTAAATTGTTTATCATTCTATAAACTTTATTTCGGCATTTAGGGATTTTGTCACTTTCCTTATTATCATCGTGTGTATCCTGTAAAATGATAGAGATCGACAATAGAGAATAGTGTAAACAAACTTAAATTACGACAAATTGTCAAGAAAAATTTTTTCCCTGTTTCTCTTTTCCCCTCACTCCTTGACACCGACTCCCCTCTCACAAACCCCGAGAGCTCTCTCTCTCTCTCTCTCTCCTCCACTTCAACCTACTTCCTTAGAAACACCTAAAGCTGTCTCATTTTCAACATATGATATTAATAATGATAATAAAATCATTGCAGATATGAATGAGACGAAATATTTTATATTGACGGAAATATAAAGCAAAATATCTTTAAATGAAGATGAGTAAATTTATAGCTTATGATTTTCCTGTAGCGCAGCTCGCAGTTTTATGAGGTCATTTCAAATTTCTTTTATAAGTTATAGCATAACATCTCTCTCTGCAACACCTCTAGCTCTCTCAACAACAACAACAGATAACAAATTTCTGGTCCCCAAACTTGAACAGTCTCCAGTGCTCAATAACTTGTCAAAATGTTTAGCATCATGAAAGTAAAAAAATGAGGTCTTCCACGTCTTCCATTGATTAGCATTAATCTTTGGAATGCAAAAGTTTGATTCATTGATTAGCATTAATCTTTGCAGAAGAAAAAGTCTTCCTCCTATAGTAAGTTACTACGGTTGAAAGAAAGCTTCCAGCATTGGTACAGCCAACCCTGAATAATCAACCAGGGATGAAACACACACACACAGACAGGAGGCCTCCCGATGGATCACACCTGCTCTTGTACCTGCAAGGTTCAACCTCACCTGAAGTCCCACGCCCTGCACTGTCACAGGGGAGCCTCTGCAGAATGTTCACTGACCCTCAGTCGTCTTCTTTGCGTTGGACTTCTTCACCAGAGGCTGTGCTTCATTAAGCTCACTTTCACTTCATTTTCTTGGCTACTTTCAACTTGCATTTTCTCTTTCTTTCAACTTTTGTGATCTTTCCTTACTATTTTTTTCTACAAATGTAAAATTTACATTTTAGGTGTGAAAGCTAATCTCCACCTGAATGAAGGGCAGGACATGTCATCTTCTTTCCAAACCAAACAGCGTCTTTGTTTATGATAACAACAACCTCCTCTTCAGAAATATGAGCTGCCGACGATTAGTCTACAGAAACTATAAATCACTTTCAGTTTTAATGCTTTTGGCCGTTACAACATCTGTTCATGACTCGATTCTTATTGTACTTTATTTCTATCATATAGGGCCTACATGCATGCACAGTACATACAGAGTCTTGTTTGTTTGTCTTTCCATCCTTTAAAAAGAAGTGGGAGAGGTTTCTTTTATCTATCTATCGAATATATATATATATATATATATATATATATATATATATATATATATATATATATATATATATATATATATATATATATATATGGCTATATATATATATATATATATATATATATATATATATATGTATATATATATATATATATATTATATATATATATATACTATCTTTTTGGTATGATATATATATATACATCATGAATTATAAAATACGTGTCATTTCTTCGTGCATGATGATACTTTTAGGAAAAATGCACAGCCATATTTAAAAGAGTTTTCAATAAATGTTTCATCCCGAAAAATCCCTTAACAAGACCTCTGTTCAGAGTAAACTCAGTCCTCTGCTTTCGTCCAGCGTTGTTTACAGTATTATTAGTGATCATATTCATATAATGCATTATTTCGGCATAGATTCCATGGCATAAGTCATAGAACAGGTAGCAGTTATCTAACTGATATAATCAAATATATCATTTTATATAAAAACTTATAACTTGACAGATAATGACAGAACACAACGACTTAACCATCCTAGAATCATTTATCAAGAAGACTGTACCGTCGTTAAATACTCAATCGTCCTCAGTGAAATTTTTTTTTCATTTGGGCAACTTTTCGCAACACCTGAATATTAGTCTGTTCTTTGCTTCATATATGGTTGCAGAAGATGTCCTTTTGAGTGAACTTCTTTTACTTTTGAATGTGTTTTGTTTTTAAATATTTTTACTGCAAAGAGCTGTTGTCATTGCATTAATTTGTTATTTCGAAATTATATTATATTTTCAGCCTTGAAAAAAATCATCCGAAAAATCGTCGGCATTGAAAATAAACTGTAGATGATGACATGTAGGGTCTAATTTCCTTCAAAGATGTATATATATATCGTACCTATTATATATATTATATATTTGTTTATATAATATATATTTGCAATCAGATGTGATCAATATATCACGTGTGAGGGTGGACCAGGCTGTTGAATACCAACATTTTCTTTTTCTGAATCGTAATAATTTTGATATTACAATAAGTTGAATATGAACAGATTACTTAAATCTTACTGTAAAAGCTTTAAAAATCATAAGAAAAAAAAAAAATAATTCACTAATACAATTTTGAAATAAAAATAACAACAATCATCATGTGGAATAGACAGAATGATTAATATATTACAATGGTACAAATCCAAAAATTGATAAACAATGACAAAATTACTGTAAATTAATATTGCTGTTTGGCCTTTTTCCATCTTATTTCAAGTAAGATTTTAACGACTTGACCTGGATTGGATCCTAGAATCCATAATTATCAAATCTGACCTGTAACCGTCGTGGATAAAATATGTCCCAATCGTTACCTGATTAGCATAAATTGTTTATAGCCTAAATTTGTTAGGGTTGTTGATATTTGGTTTAATCCTCAAATTTTTCTGATTCATATGTTATTGTACTTTCCTTCATAGTTTGTGACGTTGGCTGGTTAATTTTAAGATTTTAGTGAAATAAAGAGGTTCTCCTTTTACTTATTCTAAGGTGTACTCCGAATGTGTTTTGTTTTTAAAGCTAAATCGTTTTTCATTATCATTCCACTATTCTAATATTTGGCTTTCTAAAATCATGTCAAAGAAATGACTTCAGCTTCATTGCATTGAAAATTTCCAGGGCCTTCCTGTTTGTCAAATAATCATTATGTCGTTTTAAAGAAATTTTGTTCTGATGTTATTTTTAGCCTTTTTTGTAAAATGAGAAATTTTCTTGTTTGTTTGTTAAGTCTAGCAAAATACCATATCCTTTAAAAAGAAATGGGAGAAAGATACCTATTTCCCTATATCTTTCCCTACTATATATATATATATATATATATATATATATATATATATATATATATATATATATATATATATATATATATATATATATATATATATATATATATATATATATATATATATATATTTCACCTGAACAGGGATTGTTTTTACATTAATATAAAACTTCCGTTAACTGTGAAAAAACAGTCAGCAAAACCTTTTCCCAATCAGCGAGACGGATGACGGAAAGTTCCATTTTCGTCCCCTCGACCAGCTGACGTTGTTGAAAAGGCCCCTGACGAAGGGGGAAGGTGTCAGTCAGTGATCAGAACCATCCGGGAGCAGGCGAATGGGGTCAGGGTTTCCTCATGAACGAAGGACGTGAGGCGGGTCCTGGCATAAAATCCACAGGGACAGATTTTCTTTCATAAGAATCGTCAGAAATGTCACGTGCCTTGCTTGCTAACATCCACAATACACAGCTGTCAGCTGTTAGTCTCTTTCCATTTTTTTTCTTTTTACAGATCTTTGTTAGTGTAAAGGTCAGCAACTTCTTCTTAGGTCTCATTTCTTCTTTTCATCTTTTTAGAACACAGTCCCAACCCATCATTGATTTTATACGTTCGTCTTCCTGGTGTTTTTAGTAGCTTTTATACTATTGCTTTTCCAAACATTTTTCATATATTTATTATTGTAAACATACGACTGTTAGTCTTATAGCCAAGGTCAGTCATTAGAAGCTTATTATTAGCTTTGTCCTGATAAATATTGTCTTTGCATTTTCTTACCCTTGGACCTCTTCCCCAAAACCGAAGTCGCAGTCACCTGAAGGCACCTGCGAGGATCTTTTGAGCAGTTAGGAAGCCTGCCTGCTCAAAAGATCCTCGAAATGAAAGCGCCGTTTGCTCTTTTCCTCTCCTCACCTGCACCCGCCCTTCTTCGTTGGCTTTCCTCATTCGTCTTCTCTGGCTGAGGACGTCCATTTTCACTAATTCCCTCAGAGCTCAATAATCTACCCAAAGGCTGCACCAGAAATGAAAGCTATAGAGATGCCTTCCACGAATGCCTGCTTAATCAGTAGTACTCAACAATGGTTATACTTGTGCTAAAGACGACATTCCTGATGACACTGTTTTTCGGAAAACGAAATCCGGAACTTTAATTCACTGTTATCATTTTTATCTCCTTTCCTCGCCTTAATGTCTAAGCTCTCATAAAGGTAGCATAAATTTAAACCTCTATGTAAAAGCAATATTCCTGTGCAAAAAGTGATGTTCGGGTTTGTTTTCGCAACACACTTACCATGAGCTGCCGTTAGCCACCTAGCCGGAAAGTCTCCCCCAACGCATCTTAACTCGCCCTCATCTAGGGAGCAACTACAGTAAAATATGCCCGTTCGTGGCTGAGAGTTTCTACTGCAGCACATCGAGAGTTTCATACAGCGTTATACGATTGTATTTTGTGACTAAAAATAAATAGGAAACCATGCTGGTTCATCCTTGGCTGAAATTCAGTCACGTTGACGATATCGTAGTCAGGATTTTTTGTAATTTTTCACGGGATTTTAAGTCGTCTGAAAGAAAAAGAAAAACTCTTACCTCCAGCCGGCAATGTCTTGGGACCCTGGAATATCCCCTTACCTACTACAGACAAACAAGGACTACTTGTTGGAGGGTGAAGGAGCTGTTTTGGACTGGTGCCGTTTTTATGTCGGTGTGTCTTCGTAAAGGAACACGAGATGTAGATGAAGAACGTCAAAAGAACTCATCAATGTGTCTGTGTGTATTGCTTTTGTCTCTCGGGTCACCTGCTCCCCAGAACTGGTGTGTGGTCAAAGGTGAGGGTGAAGTTTGCTATAATCCTCTCTCTCTCTCTCTCTCTCTCTCTCTCTCTCTCTCTCTCTCTCTCTCTCTCTCTCGTCTCCGGCCGGCTAATGAAGAATTAGAGGAATTTATTTCTGGTGATAGAAATTCACTTCTTGCTATAATGTTGTTCGGATTCCACAATAAGCTGTAGGTCCCGTTGCTAGGTAACCAGTTGGTTCTTAGCCACGTAAAATAAGTCTAATCCTTCGGGCCAGCCCTAGGAGAGCTGTTCATCAGCTCAGTGGTCTGGTTAAATTTACTAAGGTATACTTACTTCTCTCTCTCTCTCTCTCTCTCTCTCTCTCTCTCTCTCTCTCTCTCTCTCTGTCCTTCTGAGCCTGTTTGGCTGCTTGCCTCTTGTTACCCCCGAATCTGTCAGTCTGTTTGCCCTCCGTAATATTTCTGAATCTTTTCCCTTTTCATTTTAGACGTAGACGTAAAGCATCTGCAGCTGATGCTGATACAACTGCATCAAACTCTATGGACTTGATATCTAATATGTAGCTGGAAGACTGTGAACTCCCTCCATCAGGAAGCGTTCTGAAATCAGCCCAGCCATTCAAGACGCATCCTATTGCTTCTTCAGTCTGCATCTCCACGCTTCATACCAGGAGCGCTCGAAAAGCCTAATTAACGTGACTGTCAAACGTGGATCATTCAATTCGTGTTTGGATATTTCCGTTGTGCAATTTATAGCTGAACTGCAATCAATATATTTAGATTTACTTATAACGCTTGCGTAAATACTTTTTCATATTCAGTTAGTCTTTACAAAAACATAGCAGGTCCAATAAGATGCGCAAATGACTTGTGAACTTTCTGAAGATAATAATTTCGATAAAAATTCCTCTCTTGCAATAAGATAGCACTGAGTACTGGCAACCACTTTTAATAAAAAAGAATGTTGCACATAAGTAGAGAGAGAGAGAGAGAGAGAGAGAGAGAGAGAGAGAGAGAGAGAGAGAGAGAGAGAGAGACTGGATGACCCATTAAGGATCAAAAAGGGGTGTCAAACAGCAATGGTCATGAGCTACGGAGGGAGATATAGAGAGAAACAAAGAGAGACAGACAGACAGACACAGAAAATCGATATGAAACTAAAATAAGAAACAGCCCATTTCATCTCATCAACAAAAATCAACTCCTACACTTGAAGCTTTCAGAGAGAAGAATTTTATGCTTCATAAATATCAGATAACTATAGATTGGACGAAGCAAGTTTTACCCTCACCGTAGAGGCAGTTCCCTGAAACTCGAAACTTATGGCTACGATGTTCAGCGACGATGACACTGTCTCTCTTGTCTGGCTTTTTCATCCATCAACTGCTTGCAAAGGATGACCCTCACTCGAACAGTGAATATAAAGTTTTCCTGGAGACAGTCTTGAGATAAATGACCGGGAAGCGCATCACGCAACTGCAAAAGCTGGACATTGCAAGCATCATCATCCTATCATGTGTAGGAGAAGCGAGGGGAAAATGATGGTCATTTAGCTTGTTAGTATGAAGGGAAGTTCAGAAATTTAGAAACATGAGCTAAAAGGCAGAAATGAAAGATTCGGTTAATAAATCCCGTTGATCATTCCTCTGACTTCTCTACCTCTGAATTTCTTATCGTATAACACGTAGCTATTTTTTTTAATGCAGATTTACACGAATCATTATCAAAATGAAAGCTTTCAAAATCGGGGTTCATTTGTGCTTCTGTTAGAGCTCCAGAGTTTCAACATTTTCTGCCGGGTCCATGAATGCATAATTAATGAGCTGGTTATTCGTGGTTCTGGAAGTGATAAGGATTTTGCAATGATTTCCAGGTATATACAGTGCCCTAAACGTGTCATGGGATTTTGTGGTGAATCGTGGTAATACATATGGGAGGAAGATACTCCCATTTGAATCCCAGCTTCAAAGCCAAACATTCTAACTGAAGAGAGATTCGGTGCATATTTCATATTCGTGTCATTTCCGTACCTTTTAATTAATCCGCGCATGGTGGCTGGGCTCTGCCTTGTTTTGTTTATCTGAAGCCACTATGTTAGGATCAAGACTGAGATGGTTTGGGCATCTGACGAGGAGGAGGGACGATAAGCAAGATGTCTCAGGAGAGATCATGGAAGAGGAAGTGCTGGTTAGACGGAGGAAAGGAAGGAAGGCCGAAGAGAAAAGATGGGGATCTCAAATACTGAAGAAAACTATTGTAGTCGACGTCTGTCAACTCCAAACACCACTTCCTGTCCAGAAAGCCTTTTCTTTACATCCCGCGTTTGGACAGAAAACGTATAAAAGATAATTATTGTCTTTGCAAAACCTCCCATGCAATACGAGAAAAACCCTGAAATGATTGCGATTGGCGTTGTATTAAGAAAAGGAAAATTTCATCCATGAAAACTATTTTTATTAAAAACATTAAGCTTTTTTAAGTCAGTTTCAGAAGTATAGTATTATGGACATTGCATTGTCTGAGATCATTTTTAGTCAAAGATGTCAAAGATTCTCACCATTTTTTTTTCTCTCTCTTATTTTTATTTGTGGGGTGTGGTGGTAGAATTTATGCCCTCTAATACATCAGAAGGTTTGGTCCATGAAACTAAATTCCTGATTTCAGAGTCAATATTTATATCCTATTCAAATGCTGACGCAGACGTACTAACAGTGGAAATTAGCAGAATAACATAAATCACTAATTATGTTCTATTACCTTCAAAGATTCTTGATAGGAAACGATATTATTTCACGCAAATTCCATATGAATAAAATATAACTGTCTAATAAAAAAAATCAGTAAAATTATCAGTAAATCATAACCGATTAGATGAATGCAATCTATCTACGCCCTTATCCGAGGCAGCCTCACTAAGTACATTCAGAGGCTCTAAGTCCTGAGAATTAGGGTACTTTTATTTAACTTGACCTCTGCGTCTGTTTGTGTGTTGGGTCAAAACTTGTAACTCAATTATCGACCCGTTCCCTTCGCCCGATGGACTTGAAATGTTGCATGGTTACTCAATCCCGGTGACAGTACAACCTTACATGATCAGTATGTCAGCAGTGGCCTCTAGTGACCCTACAGTGACCTCTCCCAGTATCTCAGGATTTGTAAGAAATTCTTCGAATTTTTCATACTTTTTTGAATCAGTAGTATAAGTTAATCATTCTACGGAGGTTTCAAACTTCCTTGGGCTCGACAGGATATCACGTTCAATTTCGTTAGCTATAATCATAAATCGGTTACAATTTCTGTCAAAATGAAAAAAGTATAAAACAAAAAATACAAAAAAATTTTAAACACATTTATTAAAATGCACTAAAACTACAAAATATTTTTTTTTTTGAGACATATCAGGATTTTCTTACAATTAATTATGTCTACAAAAATAAAAGCATGGGCGCCAAACAAGCAAGGAAATGCTACAAGATAAGATTTTTTTTTTTTTTTTCTTATATCATTTCCTTCCATGTTCGGCGCCCACGCTTTTATTTTTGTAGACATGATTAATTGCCAGAAAATCCTGGTGTGTCTCAAAAATTTATTTTTTACTTTTTAGTGCATTTTATAAAAGCCTGGTGTAAAATTCTTTTTACTTCATTTTTATAATATTCGGGACAGGTATCCGGAAGGAGAGAAGGCTCAGAATCAAACTGAAGGAGATTTCTAATTTCATGAGTGCATCTTGGCTTTAGAGTTCATCTTGTACACATTCAACGGTTTTTTCTCTTCTGTTTCCAAAAAATTGCTGTAGTTTTGAAAATTCAGTAATATGACTGTTCAGGACTAATAAAAAAAAAACCCTTTCAAATGTGGCTCCTTTCGTCAACTTGGCTTTAGAGTTCATCTCTCTCTCTCTCTCTCTCTCTCTCTCTCTCTCTGTGTGTGTGTGTGTGTACACATTCATCTGCCTGTTCGATGTTTTCCCTCTGCCTGTTTCCAAATTACATTTTTCACCTCTGTTTGTAATTGCTGTGTTCTTGATGAGTGTCTCAAAAAAGACTGGGTCAGTAATATGACTGTTCAGGACTAATAAAAAAGCCCTACTATTCGATTGGTGAAAAGGCAAATGTGGCTTCACCTTTGTTCTTGATCAACGCTCTCCTGTTCTTGATGAGTGTCTCGATCTCTCTGAGTGTCTCGATACAGCCACAAGACTCTCTGTTCTTGATGAGTGTCTCTACAGCCACAAGACTGGGTGAACGAAAGTCCGTGTGTTATGTTCACCTCTGCCTGTTCTTGATGAGTGTCTCGATTAAGACTGGGCGAACGAAAGTCCGTGTGTGTGCTTCACCTCTGCCTGTTCTTGATGAGTGTCTCGATACAGCCATAAGACTGGGCGAACGAAAGGCCGTGTGTGTGCTTCACCTCTGCCTGTTCTTGATGAGTGTCTCGGTACAGCCATAAGACTGGGCGAACGAAAGTCCGTGTGTGTGCAGTATTTTCAAGACTGGGTGAACGAAAGTCCGTGTGTGTGCTTCACCTCTGCCTGTTCTTGATGAGTGTCTCGATACAGCCACAAGACTGGGTGAACGAAAGTCCGTGTGTGTGCTTCACCTCTGCCTGTTCTTGATGAGTGTCTCGATACAGCCATAAGACTGGGTGTGCTTCACCTCTGCCTGTTCTTGAACAGAAAGCCTGTTCTTGATGAGTGTCTCGGTACAGCCATAAGACTGGGCGAACGTGTGTCTGATACAGCCACAAGACTGGGTGAACTTCACACCTCTGCCTGTTCTTGATGAGTGTCTCGATACAGCCACAAGACTGGGTGAACGAAAGTCCGTGTGTGTGCTTCACCTCTGCCTGTTCTTGATGAGTGTCTCGATACAGCCATAAGACTGGGTGAACGAAAGGCCCATCATCTGTAATGTAACGAAAGGCCCATCATCTGTATTCTGCCTCCATCTCTTCGGCGTCTCTCTTTATCAGATCTATTCTACTTATTTGTGTCATCGCTCAAGATATACTCAGATACTTTCACCGGAGAGTGATCTCGTGACCAGTGACCTCAGACACTGGGATTCGTCTGCTAGACTGGATCTTGGTCTTCGAACATTATAACATGGTTGTCACTAACTTCCACAATATCTCCTTCCTGCTATCCTGGTCATGAAAACATCGAAATAGTTCCAGACTCTGTTAAAGGAAAGTTCATCGCCATAGCCTGCCCAGCTTACAGGACACTATGATGTGAAAATGTCGAAAGGTGGATCAACGCCTCTTGCATAGAAGATCAGGGTTGAGTTGGATTCGCTTTCGACTTCTTTCTCTTAGAATCTTTCAACTGGATTTTGGTAACTGTGAATAATATTTGTTTGTATTTTAAGGCAACCGATGGACTCTTTCTCTCTCTCTCTTTCTGCACAAAACCATCTGTCAAAGAGCAGAAGTAAAATACAATCTTCAGGAAAGGCCTCAGTCCCCATGGTCACTAGAAATCCATCCCATGAAATAAAATGGTTATGATATTTCAGATCAAATATTGTTCGATAGCTTGTAAATATTAGCTGATCCAATTTGTCCTTGTCAGAGAGAGAGAGAGAGAGAGAGAGAGAGAGAGAGAGAGAGAGAGAGAGAGAGAGAGAGAGAGAGAGAAACTTACTCAGATATTCGACCCGTCTAACCCTTAACGATCTTTACGACCTTATCCAAAACCGCCTATAGCACAGGAGCCACTACGGAATCATCTCCCAAAAAGGAAAAATCAGAAAAGATATTCAGTACATGAATGTTATGCTTCGACGGTCAGTTAGGCTCAGTTTCCGTTGTCAATAAGAGAGCATCTCTATTATTCGCATCCGTAAACCTTAAAAAGGAGGCAGTAAAAGCCCTTTTGTGTTTTGCATAAGACATGGCTGCAGAAAACCCTTCCATTCGGTTCCTCAAAGCATTTACCAAGACACTGAACACGATCATCCAAGTCAGGGAAACAAAGGAACCGAGACGTTCAGCAAATGTGAATGTAGGGCCTCATTAACCTTTGCAAAGGATAATAAATTAGGGTCTTTCATATACAAGGATTCCATAAAGAGGCAGACGCATTGCAGAGGCCATGCAACAACTGCGGAATGAAGACAGAGGAAGAACCGTGTTCAAGACAATATTTATATTTTAAGTAAAAGTTCACCTTTGTACAGCCAGTTAAAGGGGTGAATAAAGAGCGCACTATGACCAATATGTATTAAAGAGAGAGAGAGAGAGAGAGAGAGAGAGAGAGAGAGAGAGAGAGAGAGAGAGAGAGAGAGAGAGAGTAACAGTAAAAGACTGTTCCCTTACCGGATGCAAATACATCTACTATCACATAGCTCACGTATTTAATTAAAGAATACCACTTGAAAGAACGATTAAGTTTTGATTTTATAAACTCCTCATCAAATTTAAAAGCTTTGAATAAAATAAGAAAGTCCGATAAAAATTAACTATTAATTTTTATGATGATAACAACCACTTATAAAAAGGAAACGGAAGAGCCCAGCAAACCCCAACAGACACAGACACAGACGACGTTTCGTCTCGTTCGAAGAGTAATGACTGTAGGTCTTTCCCTCGGAAGGGGAAAAAAAAGATGAAGGGCCTTGTTATTCAGAGATTCCTTCGGAGTATCCAACCATCGCATGTGAGGCGTGCTTGAACGAACTAATTCTGCTTTCAACTAAGCAGGAAAATGGACTTCCTTCCCTCAAGTGTTCGACAAATCACGCCACACTTCTTCCTTCGCCTGAGGATTACGGAGATAACCACTGCCATTAGCCTATCTATTAAATGCAATTTACTTAAGGAAGGTGATTCAACGTGCAAGGCTTCTATTCCGGAGCCTTGCCAAGCCATTAATCTTCAACTCATAATATTGCAAGAGGAATATTCAAGACCCTGAAATTGTTGTTGTTCATATCCATTTTCTTTTACGTTCTCGAATTAGTCCCTTGATGTAACACTGCAATTACTGTACCTCTTCTCTACAACCAATTTTGTTAATTAGTTTTTTTTATTTTCTTTTTTTTCACTTTGTTGATATAAAGCCTTCCCTTTCCTTCCATACTACGTTACTCTTTCATGACGATAAATTTCATATGATCGGTAACCACAGAGTATTCATCAATTTCCTGTAGAGACTATTGTTTTTTTTTTTTGTATGCATAATGTTGCAGTATTTTCAATTCATGAAATCATGATTTTGTAATTCGAGGCAATAAGAAGGTTTCCTGAATTCATTCATCCCTATAAAAGCAACAAGACATGACATCTGCATTCTATAGAACATTTCAACAAATCGTACTAACAAATAATATAGCTATTTCTTCCATTCCCACGGCAGGACTCAAGTCCTAGTCCCTCTGACACGCCCACTGCTTCTCTGCAGGAAAATCCACGCGGCAGAGACGCCCTGAGATCACCCTCGGAAAAGAGAGACAGCATCGCAACGCCTGTGTTCTTAGAGGTCGTGCGCGAAATCATTTGCAAGCTGAGAACCAAGGTTTGCTGCACTATACAATTCACCTGCAGCGCCACATATTTGCTACTTTCTGCGAACAACGAGCTAAAAGGTTACATTATCGCGTCATGACAAACTGCCGGTCAGCAGTGCGTCTGATTTCAAAGGGTAGATTGCCAAGGCACGATAATAGACCCTTCAGGTTCGTTGGTCACGACTGATATATTAGGTAATTATGGAAGCTTTCTGTCCAAATTCTCAGGGCCCAAGATTTACTTGTTTTTGTAT
>NC_089766.1:21133517-21181017 GCF_040412425.1 Macrobrachium rosenbergii | reverse complement strand
CAGCATGACAGTCCTCTAGTGAAGAGGAAAAATGCTGTCAACATTTTTCTTATTTTTTTTTATTTCGTTTAATTATTATACGGCTGTTATCTTGTACGAGTAAGGTGTGCAATGTACATCGAAATATTATTGATCTGAGGTCTGTTGTATCTGAATTGTTCTGCATATACTTTAAATATCAGAAAGCGTATTGTAAACAAACCAACGAGGGAAAAGGCCAGGAAAGTCATTCCTTTCCATTCTAAGGCTTTGGACGATATTCAGAAAGAATATATAAAGGAAGGAGGAATCCGGAAAAGTTATTTTCTTTTATTTGGAGAAATATTGTTCTTCCAAAAGGACAAAATAATTAAAATGGCTGCCGAATCTATAAGCATAAGCCTAGCGCTTGCATGATTAAGAGTTTTCTTCTTGTTGTTACCATCCTTATAGGCTACTTTTTCCTTCGCACGATGATTTGATAACTTTTACCACAAATTATTTTCATCACTCGAAATTAAGTTGTCATCCAAATAACGTTTAAGTGATATAACCTCTTAACAGACGAGTGGTTTGAGGGCATAAGTTTAGCCTAAGCTGCCAAACTACAGTTTCTTGCTATGACCAACCTACAAGACATATGGTGTGATGAAAACCTTAGCCAAGAGGTCTCACACATAAAACACACGACAATTTTCCACCTCGAATAGAGTAATAGAGGTGGGTTTCTATGGTTTGGTTACGTCGTCCTGATTGCTCCCATAGCAATATGCTTAATTAAAAGACGAGACCAACATTGACACAACCAGTAACCTATATATAGACCTACTTACTACTAAGCAAGGTCGCTTTTGTTTTATATGATGTGGCATATATTGGATTAATGATGCAGCAATTTTAGAAATAAGCTACCATTGAATTCATGTGCCACATGAAGGTGCTGAAAATATTAGACAGGTTGACTGAGAAAGCGGATCTACAGCTAACAAGACATTCCTCTGACTAAAACCATAGACCTAACTACAAGAGATACGGAAGCGTAGCCAGACAAAATCTAAAAACATGTATAAAACTGAATACTAATTTTATTACTTATATTTATCAACAACTTTTTAATTTAAGAAGACATCAAGTTTAAACAAACTAAGACTTTAATTTAGAACACTTCCATTATTTGACTTAATAAAACAAGATTCAATGATATTCCTTTTAACTGTGCCGTTACACGGGACTAAGGATCTTGCTTCACTCCAGTTAATAGGATGATCTAACTCGCTCATATGTACGAACAATGCATTCGATATTTGGCCAGTTCTCGCAGAATATTGGTGTTGCTTGATTTGTTGTGAAAGAGATTTTCTAGTTTGTCTGTAATATATTTTATCACACTTTTTACTAAGAATTTCATATATGCAGCCAGAAACATCTTTAGGAGAATTTTTTATTACTAAACTCTTAACATTAAAATTACTGAAAACAACATATATGTTGAAAAGCTTTAAAATTCTAGGAATTTCTCAAAACCTTTCACCATACGATAATTTGAGATGAAAACTATTTATGATATTACCTTAAAATTTAAATACCAAAGGACTTTTGTATATGTAGGTTGGAAAAGAGCCAGGAAAACATTCTATTTAACTAATAAAAAACTTGAATTTAGTAAGCATAATACTTTCAAATTACCGTATGATCATTTTATCTTGAATTCCGTTATTTCTCAAGAGCTGTTTAACTCCCTCTGGATTTCAAGATAAACTGATCAAAGACAGGGGCGTCATTTTTGGGGAAGGGGAGCAGTGAAGGGCGCTCGCCGCTCCCCCCCACCCCCAGCTTTCTAGGGGGCCCTCCAAATCAGCAATAGAAAAAGTTAAGTATACCTTAGTTTTACCAGACCACTGAGCTGATTAACAGCTCTCCTAGGGCTGGCCCGAAGGATTAGACTTATTTTACGTGACTAAGAACCAATTGGTTACTCAGTAACGGGACCTACAGCTTATTGTGGAATCCGGACACATTATAGCGAGAAATGAATTTCTATCACCAGAAATAAATTCCTCTAACTCTTCATCAGCCGGCCGGGGAATCGAACTCCGCCCAGCGAGTGCCAGTCCACAGCTCTACTGACTCACCCAACGAAGAGTTAGCGATAGGAAAAAGGAAAAAATCTGTATGTATATATATTTATATATATAATTATTATAAGGTCACTGTTCACCCAACAAAGTGTCAAAAAATATAAATAAGTTGAAGTGTAGAGGGATTAATTTGAATTAGTTATTTTTAACATGTTTGGAACAATATAATTAATACATAACATATAATAGTTACCTATTAAAAATATTAGGACAAGGCAGTTTTCTTTAATTAAGAGCTGAGACATCTAATCACTTTATTCACAAATGAATTAATGACCTGTCTGTCACAGTGCTTGATTGATAGTGGTCAGTATTTTCATGCTTACTCTATACTTTATTATTCACCTAATAATGTGAATAAAACTTTTCACACGTCACGTTATGAAAATTTAAATCTCTACCGAATGCCATACTTTGTTGACTCACGACTGACTCAATGAGCACACCGGACACACGCTCAAACCAGTAGTTTTATAAGTTGGAGAAATTTCGGAAAAAGTGGATGATAGTATTATAGTGAATATCATTTTCATCATTTCAAAGCAGCTTCCAAGGTGAATTTAGTTTGTGAATGTCATGTGTAATGTTATTAAAAGGTATTTCAGCTAAACTAGGCAGAGTTCACTCACCATGCAGACAAACATGGGCCATGGCCTTTCATGGCTCCGAGGATGAAACACCTTCGGTCTACGTGACGAGTCAGTAGTCACTGCATAACATACATACATAGGCCATAATGATGGTTATCAAAATTGTTATATCTTAATCTTTACTAGTACTACACCGAAGTATCTTTTAAAAGCAATTGACAATTTCTAGGCTATACGGTTATGGTTCACTGGCATTTGGCAAGTATCTACATCAGTTACTTTCTAATATAATTTATTTTTAATTAAGTACTACACCTAGGGAGTGCCCTTTATTCAAAATGAAGCCCTGCCCTTCTGAAATTCTATGCACATACGCATTTAGGCCTATGACATATCCAAAGAACTATTTTTCATATGCCGTTTTGTTGACATTTTTCTTTCCTCTTGCTTTATTTTCTTCATTCTCTCTGTCTTTTAATTTATTCTTCTATGTCTCCTCTGTCTCATTCACATCTATTATAACCTCATTTTCCTTCAGCTTCTATTCTATTTACGCCTCATTTCAATAAGTTACAACTTATAAACACCAATTAGTGGCCTTTCGTATCCAGGAAGTTAAAGTGTTAATCTAACCTAATATAACCTAAACTAACATTAAGCGTCATGTAACGTAAAATGGCATATTTGGTTTTGGTTTGGGATATATTCGATCTTTTAATCGTTTCAAGATTTTTGGAAGTGTAGTGTGCAATGTTCCATTTACAGTATATAGATATAATGATATGGTTTTATTTTGTTTATATCACTAGATTGTGAAAGCAGTATGAGTGGTCGGCAGCATCCTTCAGGGGCCGAGAAGAGAAAAGCAGCAAGAAAAAAAGCTGTAGATGGAAAAAAACAAAAGAAACTTGATAATTTCTTCAAATTACAAAACCAAGCATTTGACAAAAGCAAATTCTGTGTTTGCAGTTTGCAGCCTACCCAGTACCTTTTACCACCCATCACCTCCCTCTCCCATCCATATAGAGGCGGAACTGGAACAAGAATGTGGGTGGGAATGGGGGACAGGAAGGGAAAAATGTAGATGGTAGAAACAGGGGAGGGAACAGAGGTCGGAACGGGAATAGGAATGGGAGTGGGAAGAGGGTTGGGAGCATAGGTGGGAATGGAATTGGGTGAAAGGGGTGGGAATGTAATTGGGGTGATCATTCTTATATTTTTCCGAAATGCCGGGTATCGATATAAATGAAAATATCCATTTTATAGGTTGAACCATGATTCTTATATTTTTCCGGGCAACTCTAAAGGCATCACAGCAATTCTGATAAAGATGAAAAGACTAATATCCACTTTAGTATTACTCAGCCCTGTTCAGGACCAGATAAAGCCACTACTTCAGATTCTTCACCTTCAAATGTTCAGGATTCAGATAAAGTCCTGACATTCTGACAGGATTCAGATGAACTTTAAAGACACTACTTCATCCCCTGTTCAGGATTCAGATAAAGTGACTACTTCAGCCCCTGTTCAGGGTTCAGATAAAGCCACTACTTCAGCCCCTGTTCAGGATTCAGATAAGGCCACTACTCCAACCCCTGTTCAGGATTCAGATAAAGCCACTACTTCAGCCCCTGTTCAGGATTCAGATAAAGCCACTACTCAGGATTCAGATAAGCCAGCCCCCCTGTTCAGGATTCAGATAAAGCCACTACTCCACTGCAGGATTCAGATAAAGCCTGCCCCTTTCAGGATTCAGATAAAGCCACTACTTCAGCCCCTGTTCAGGATTCAAATAATATTCTTGTTGATAAACCAGAGGTTGTATTTGATCATACTGTCGTGCCAACTGAAAAACAGGGAGGATCACACACACAGATTAATCTAGTTACTGATATATCTGCTTCCCCATATGACCAACCCAGTCAACCAAAGCTGCCAAACTACCCAAGTAATCCAAACAACCGAAAATTTCGAAGTATCTATTTAGATAAGTTTCCTTGGTTAGAGCACTCAGTTGTGCAAGATGCTTGTTACTGCTTTCCTTGCAGGCATTTTGCTGGAAATTCTGTTCGAAAAGGTGAAGGACTAGGTAGGAGACCATTTATTGATATTGGATCAAAGAAATGGAAATATATTAGCACTCTGCTTAAGCAACAACAGGCTTGCGAGAGACACATTAACTGTATGGTAGCTTGGTCTAATTTCAAAGGTATTCAGTCAGGTTCCACCCAATCTGTAGCATCATCTTTATCTTCTGTCAGGCAACAGGAGATTGAGGAAAACAGGGAACATGTAAAACTTCTTTTGGAAGTTGCTGCTTTGCTGGGAAAGCAAGGATTGTCTTTTCGTGGTCATAAGGAGGGTGAATTTATTCAGGAAATTTTATAGAAACTCTGGAGCTCATTGCAGAATCTAATCCTTCTCTAAAGAAGTTAGATAGACGATATGGCCATTACACTAGTCCTCAGTATCAGAATGACTTGATATCAGTTATTGGAACTCATATCAAACACGCAATATGCACGGGAAGCACAATCAGCTCAATTTTTTTTTCTGCTATGGTTGGTGAGACAAAAGACTTGTCAGAAAAAGAACAGTTGGCTATTCTTGTTAGGTACTTTAGTGAAGGAGAGTTGTGAAGGAACGTGTCATTGGTACATATCACATGGAAAAGGTTGATGCAGCCAGTTTAGCTGATTTTATATATAAGGAGATAGAACAATCTGGTTTAATTTGGACAAACTGTGTGGCACAGTGCTATGATGGGGCAAGTGTCATGAGTGGATGCTTTAGTGGCGTTCAGGCACGACTACGAGATAAAATTCCCCAAGCAGTGTACATACATTGCCATGCCCACAGGCTTAATTTAGTACTGGGTGACTGTAAAGAATGTCAGTGGTCTCTCTTCATTTTTTTCAGTTATTAACACCCTGTACACATTTATAACTAACAGTGATACAAGGTACCAACTTTTCATAGAGGCACAGAAAGCAGAAGACCTGCAAGTTTTGACATTAGAAATAGACCTGCTATAACAAGATGGTCTTACTATTATCGGTCAGTTGCAAAGGTTAAGCTTTGTTATAGAAGTTTGTTAGCAGTGCTTCACAAATTTGAAGAGAGCCTGATTCAGAAGCTGCAGCTGAAGCAAGTGGACTCTACAAACAGTTGCTGTCTTTCAAGTTTGTAGTAAATCTTCATGTTGCAGAACAAGTCTTGAAAGTTACCAACAGCTGGTCAGACCAGCTACAAGCAAAGGAATTATTGCTATCTGAAGCTTGCTCTCTCATATAGTCAACTATTAAAGAACTACAGGTCTTGAGAACAGATGAAGGTTTCTCTGATATCTTTGACAAGGCTAAGATTTTTTCTGCTGCATATGAGATTGATACAAACTTGAGAGACTCCAGTCAAGTAGGCAGACCCAAGAGGATCCAAAAGATCTCATCCAAGTTAAAATACTTTTTAACTGATTCAATTGTAGGAATGTGTGAGGACAATACAAGTCTTGCTCCTGAGGTACTGTTGACACATTAGATAGATTTCTCTCTGAGATGGATAATAGATTCATTCATAATATGCCACTGATAAGCAGCGATGAATGCACTTGACTGTAATTCTAACGACTTTTTAAATGATAAGAAACTATCTACCATAGTAGAGTTTTATAAGGATATACACATAGATGAAATCCTTCTAAATGCCCAAATTTCTGTAGCAAAGAGTCACTTTCTAACTAAGAATAAAAACCGAAGAATTTGTTTGAATTGTATGATGAACTTAAACCATTAGAATGTGCCTACTCAGAAATTCTTAAAATTGTTAAAATTCTCATCACCCTTCCAGTAACTACTGCCAGCAATGAACGGCTGTTTTCAGTGCTTAGTTTAGCTAAAACGTATCTACGAACTACCATGAAAATGAGCGCTTGAATGACTTGCTTCTCATGGCCTCAGAAAAGGAGCTTGGTAAAAATCTTAACTATGACATACTGGTTAATAATTTTGCAAAATAAAGATCAAGGCGATATCCACTAATGTAGTAAATAATATCTGAAATGCATGAAGCATATGTTTATTTTAAAATTTCCTTAGCGGAACCTTGTTAAAATTATGCGCCATTTTATCTCTACACATTTTCCCCAAGCTTAAGATCTTCCTGTTCACATCAACTATTCTTGTTTTCCTGAATGACCCGTGTGTAGGTAGTGAGCTACGTATATATAATGTAACATGTTAAATTGCAGATATTCTAGGACCAGTACTGTGGTTTATAACTTGATTTGTTTAGAAATTTCCACTACCTTTTCATCTTCATCTATTATCTCAAAATTTGATGTAGGTATAGAATTTTTAAGGAATAAAAATTCTTAAAATTTCCTTAAGTGGCTTCAAATTGCTCCTATTTTGTTGACATTTCTAAAAAATTCTCGCTGGGCCTTGCAGTGGCCCCGGACCCCACCTTTTAGGCTCGCTTTGCTAGCTACCCTCCCTTTCAGGAGAGGGGGCCTCAAATAAACCTTTGCCCCCCTCCAAGGAAAAATGAAATGACGCCCCTGATCGAAGAAGTAACAAGAAGAAGAATCGAACAGATCTACACCAACGAAATCAGAAAACCAGGTAACGACGATAAAAATCTCATCATTTAACATCGAGCGGAATTCCGTGATAGATTTGAGGGAGAGAAAAAGGTGATCACCAACATTATCAAGAGAGGAATAACACCTGAAGCCCCCTTCGAACAGATTAATATACGCCTCTACTGCAAACCTAATATATTTGACAACTTCTCTCATAATGAGAAACAATACCAGTCCGAACCTGAACAAGGAAGACAGTACCAACGTCGTTTACCGTTTTACCTGCCCAGAGAGGATGTGGCAGTCCTCCGAAAAAACGTACGTTGGTCACGCTTCCACCACACTAAAAGACGCCGACTGGCCCATTGAAATAATGGATCCATCCCCAACACCACATAGACCATCACAACCGCAAACCTACGACACAAGAGCGAGTGGAGAATACGGATATCATCTACAGAGAACATATAATAGTCGCCATAGATTAATCATAGCAGAATCTGTTTGCATTTTATTGCACAAACCAACACTGAACAGAAACTAGAAGAGGGAAGATCACACCCATCTACCAGACGCCCTACAACATACAATGCTCAGAAACAACGGCAACAACCACCTATCAAATCACGAGCTTTCTCTCCCCCCCCCCCCCAACGCCTTACCACCCCTCCTGTCCCCGTATTCTGTATATCTGCATTTTTTCTTTTTTTTTTTGCTTGTTGCCATCACATCCAGAACACGTGGTTTTTGTTTTCATTATTTTTCACAAAGTAAATTATGTTTTTATTGTGAATTTTATTGTAAAGTAAATTTTTGTATAATTGTAAAAAGGTTAAAAATGTTTATGCAGTACTTATTGTTATTGTAATGTGATTTATAGCATTATTATTGTTTTGGACGCTACACATCCGTCCGCACACTGAAACAAAACAACAGGACGCAATGTCCAGATAATACACTTTGAAAAGGCCACGACAAGTGACGGAACAGCCGTGGTGTTGTGTTCTCAGTAAATGAAACAAAGTGTTACACTCATAAAAAGTTGATCAACAATCAAAAAGTCGTACAATTCAATGAAATGTGCACACACACACACACACACACACACACACACACACACACATATATACATATATATATATATATATATATATATATATATATATATATATATATATATATATATATATATATATATATATATATATATATATATATATATATATATATATATATATATATATATATATATATAATGATAAATATATATATATATATATAGTATATATTAATATGATAAAATATAGCAGTAGTAATAAATATTAAAATAAACGTGTCCGTATACTTCTTCTAAAACTATATTGATGAAGTACGAGAAATCATAAGGAAATGATCAACTGAGTGATTCGAAACTCTCTGGCAACAAGCAGCACAGAAAGACGCAAACAGTTCCATAATTTATATGAGTTGCAAATAATTTGTACATAATTGGCAACAGCAAAGGAAATGAACCCTACTAATGATAGTCAGCAAAAGTCTACGGGCAGCACCAGCCCCGTTTAGCCTCCGGTGTGCAAACAAACAAACGTTTCAGTTTTAGTATTATATAGATAAATGTGTGTGTTTGTGAGGCTATATATGGTCAAGATAAGATAAGATCATCTAATAAAAATCCCATGATTGCCTAAGCTGAACTTCTCTCATTAATGCAACAAACTGATATCATACAAATTCCACCCCGCACGCTAGTGATGAATTTGTAAAGGGAATGACGTCACTATAAAACATTCAACAGTCCCTCAGGATCAGCATTTCATGTTGTCAAATGCGTACACATTTCTGACTTTTGTTCAATGCTGAGCTCCCTTCCCATTGCGCTGAAAACATGGACACCAAAGATTTGACCTTCAGATGTTTGAAGTATGTCTTTATTTTCGTATAATTTCAGATACTTCCTCACCTGAATATTAAAAAGGTTTCTCTCTGTCTTACAATCTCTAGCTCTCTCTTGTCTCTCTCTTATCTTCTCTCAAAACTTCTTAATAAGAAACTTCAAAAAAGTATGAACAAAAACTCATTTTTATAGGTTCCCTTGGGATCATATAATAATGTTTTTAATTTTCAGAAAGAGTAAAGATTAATGAGGCAGTCGTCCCTAATACACTGCTCATAAAATTGCTCAAAACAAGGAATTCTTCAAAATCTGATATAATTAATATAAATATATATATATATATATATATTTATATCAATAGGATAGAAAAATAAAAAAAGAGGTTCAAAAATCATTTAATATCAATAACTTCAAAAATATATATTCAATATTTTCAATTAACAAAACAAAACCATGAAATTTTTATTCGGTTACAGTGTGTCAAATGTAATCCTGATTCAATCGTCCGTTATACTGGTTAAAGCGATTCAAAAGACGGTGGACTTGATCAACGTAAAAATTCCCTTCAAATCTTTATAAAAAGAAAATATATTACTTCTATTCTTCGTAGACTGCTTGAAATTAAAAGTTTGTAGCTTTTCTGATTGTGTTCACGATGATGTGATAAATATTCATTCCATATTTATATATTAAACTAATAGATAATTAAAAATAATTTTAGATATTTGACAATATAATATTTTTTTATATTTCTTACAATTTAATCAAATCTTGCCCATTTTGATAGGCATAACCAGTTATATTATCATTGTGAAAACCACTTGTCAACCATCCAAATGGGCAAATCTTTATTACTTCATGAAATGGGCAATTTTTCATCACATGAATCTTAAAATTTGTTCCAAAACTAGTTGTTAAACCAGAAAAAGTTGTTTTAAAATCTTTTTTTAAGTGTTGTAATAAAACACAAACATAATATATGATGGCATTTTCAAAGTATCTTTATAACCCCAACAAGCTTTAGTCATGGAAGAAAAGTGTCTAAAAGTTGTGCTGCATCATTTACTGAATATGAGAAGACTGTAATTGCCGTTTTGAAGAGAAGAAAGACTGGACAGACGCTTTAAAGAGAATACTACCACATCTTGCAAACTTTTCAGATTGCCTCCTTGGTGAAATAAAACAGTTAAAAAAATGGAAAATATATGGCAACTAAAGAATCAGTCACAGGAATTATCCAATGCCCACATTAACACCGGCCATGGTGGCTGAAAAAAGACTTACATTCATCATTCAGAGCTTGAAAAATATGGAAATATTCCAAGATCAATTGTGTTACTATAGATCGTGCATTGTGAGCACTGTGTTGAACGTCGAGAAAAGAAACTTGCAGCAGGGTTGTAGTCAGACCACTGTCCAGAGATCTCAATGAAAGAGGACAAGTAGATCTGAGAATGCAGACTATGAAGGATGGAATTTTATCGCTTTATTCTGCACTATATGGAGTATCTAACGAAAATGTGATTCGTCCCCTGAAATCAAAGACATAGCTGAGGTTGCCAATGAACTTTTTTCATCTTCTTGGATATGGTGCACCACATCCTTCAGTTGACAATGGACGGTTGAATTTTAGCTTAAGAATCCAAGAACTTGCCTCAAATGGCCTGAACTCATCTTAGTAAATGGAAACGTCCTCAACATCCCCAGAGTCATATTGTATTGAAAGGGTAATGGGGAATGAAACTCATCTCATGGCATGGATTTAACCAATAATTGTGCTAAATGGAGTTATGGTGTCCGTTTTGTTCAGTGGGCCATGAACAGTTCATATCATGAGGCAATCAAGATGACTCCTATCAAGCGCTCACTGGCAACAAGCCAAGATGTGGTCTTGTAAACATTAACAGATGCATTCATCAGCAAAAATCACCTGGTATTGAAGAATATTTTAAAGGCTTATAGTCATTCCACTTACCGGAGATTCAGCTCTAATGACCTAATTTTAGTAGACCCTGAATGTTAACGTCTACATCCAGTCTCAGACAAGAGCAGCAACCTGCTATGGAACAAGAAAATTCTCAACCAAGTACTGCATCCAAGAAAACAGGCAAGAAAGGACAGTATGAAGGCTTCCTGAGCAAGCTCAACGAATGTTAGCACGCAGCACTAGATCAATGCGAAACAGTTGATGTTGGAGACAATGTTTCTGTACCGGTGTCTCAATTTGACTAGTAAAGGGGACCCCCTAACATAATAGGTGTTGTATTAGCAGTTGAAGAAAGTGGTTCATGTGATTGGCACAAAAAGTGGAATTATCAATGGTAAACTTGCCAGAAATCAATTCAAATTTGTTCAGTCAAAGGACTTTTGCCTGAAAATATCCCCAAACAACAGTTAAGTATTCCAAAACTAGTTTGAGCAGGAAGTGCCACTGGTCAAGGATACCAGAGATGTCTTTGCAGGAGCAATTGCTTGTCAAAGCGGTGTTCTTGTTTGAAAGCTTTGAATGAATGCTTGTGCCACAGCCACAAATCAAGTGAAATATTGAACAATTACTGTAAATTTGTTTGATATGTATGACCATTTTTGAGAATAGACGTGAAATTTGTTCTTTCTTTTTTTAATGATTAAAACAGCTGTTTAAAAAGAATGTATTTTATTTTATTAAAAGTTTTTTTAACTCTACAATAACTTGTACTATTTTTCCTTATTTTGACCCCAAAGAAAAAATATAAACAGTTTGTGTATGTCTTTATTTATTGCTGTTCAGTTTTAGTAATATTTCTTTTAGAATCAAGATTAGCTTGTTTCATTAAGTTTTCCTTTCATTGGTTTGTTTTTCACCTTCCTGCACTACTTTAATGGTCGTTATTTATAACGATCGTTTATTTGAATTTCTCTGAATAATATTGTATGACATTGAAGTGGAAAGATTTGTCTTGGAGCAGCAAAAACCATATATATAAAAGTTCTTTTTGTACCAAAGATATTTTTCATGCATCATGGCTTTCCCATTTCATGAAATGGGTGATCTCATTTAAAATTTCCATTCCTGGGCTAACCATTTTCATGAACAGCAAATGGTTTAACTTCATGAAATGGGCAACAAAAATACTTCATGAAATGGGAAAAATCAACAGATTGTAAATATGTAACAATATATATATATATATATATATATATATATATATATATATATTATATATATATATATATATATATATATATGTATATATATATAAAGTGTGTGTGTGTGTGTGTCTGTGTGTGTGTGTTAAAAGCCACAATGCCTTATCATAAAAGCAAAGCCCTCTTCACTTATCTCAAATTCTTTGCAGTCTTGGATATGCTTGTAACCAAAAAGCAGAAGATCCAAATGCGCAAGAAACTGAAAACTGTGATGGCCGGTCGCGGGAAACAATGTCACCATAATGACAAGGAGGTCACGTTGCTCGACGTGACCAAAGTCATCGAAATTGTATCTTTTTTTATTCCAACTGCAAACGCTGAAATTAGAAAATTTCTAGTTAAGAAATACATTTCTTATATCCCTATTTTCAACCCAAAAATTGCTCGTACTGATTCTTGTACATTTTTGAAGGTTGGAATGGGTGAAGAAAATTATTTCAAAATCAAAGTTTCACATGATGGTAGAAATGCCATGAAAGATATATTGTATTGAGGGGTCTGAATGTGGACCCATCTGAGGGATTTATGTCTTTAACATCTTTGTCCTTAACGAGCTTGCTGTCCATAAACATGTCCAGAATTTCTTTAAAAGTTCTTCCTAACTTTTCATGCAGGCAGTGGATAATAACTTGATCACTCTGAAAAAAGTACATTCAGTTTTGTAAACATTAAGCACATAGCTGAAGAAATTTCCAAAGTATATTTTAACATTGTCATTCAACCATTGGAGTACTTTCTAAATAGTTTTTTTTTTTTTGATATCTCTTATGTCAAAACTAAGTGAAAGCTTTCCAAAACACGTTTCCGGTGCAGGCCACTGTTCAAGAATTCTCCTGACTACTGTTTCAATCTGATAGCCGACCTTGTTCCTGAAAGTTTGAGAATCTTGTGCTGTTCTAAGCACAGGAAAGTTTGAAAGGATGGCAAACTGTGCTTGTTTGGCGAGAACATTTGATCTATTTTTGATGCCTTTGTTCTTTTCATTTTTAACACATCACGTTCTTCAAAAAATTGTCATCAATAATCTTGACAAGATGTTCTTCACCCAAGAAACTACAGTTATGTTCTGACATACATGCAACAAGACGAATCAAAAATGTTTTGGCTTTAATATCTTCACTCATACTAGAATCAAGATTCGCCTACCCTGAAAATTTTATTCATTGGTTTGTTTAACCAGTGTACTGTTTAACATTTTTTTATGAGTATCAGATGCACCATGTTTCTGCAATATACCAAATTGGACCCTGAATGGCTTGTCACAAATCTTACAAAAACCATGATAAACATCTTTACCTTGAGTCAGCCAAGGGAATTTGGTTTCCCTTCCTTTCTATATTTCTGGCCATCACCGCCAGTTTTTTTTCTGAAATATTCTTTTTAATAGCTGTTTCAACTTAATTTTTATCAGAAGGTTCTTTTTTAGTTCTTAACGTTCAATATTGCTCCCGTCCTCACAAATGTTTTCAAAATCACAATAATCACATCTATCAGCTTTTCCATTATGACAGATGAAGAACTCGGTTGGCTGCTGCTGTTTTTGTTTTATAAACATATCTGCTTACTCATCGTGGATTTGAGTTACAACTGACAAGAATACTAAGGAAGATTGATCCTTATCGCCCTGCAATGCCGCAAAAAAAACTACACAAGCGTAACGCGTTTGAAAAGAGTCTTCAGTCTTCATTTATGTTAATTGCGATGATCGTCTATAAGTAGCTAATCAAAACCAAGTAGTTTAGTAAACTCGACTTTTAAAAAACTGTGTTTAACGGAATAGAATAACAGAAAATATACAACATATTAGAAAATCAACAACTTATTTAAAATGTCCTACATATGGACTAAAAAGTCGTACAAATTTGCCAAATAAATTAAAATATCGTAGGTCGTACAGCATTGGGTCGTAGGTCGTATGAGGTTAACAACTGTCGTACATGTAAGACAACATACATCTGGCAACCTATGATGCCTGCAATTAAAAATAGCCACGTGCCGCTGCATGGCTGCCATGGCGTGGCGCGCTTAGCATCGCATCCGGTGTGAAACGGCCTTTAGTCAGTTATCAAAAGCCTCGACAAAGACCCTTGCTGGCGTAACTCCTAGCACATATGACCAAACCAATATCTAAATGAATAATTAGATAAAAATGTATTCCCATTTATGGTCAATCTTTTGACGGAAGCTTCCCCCTCGGTAAAACTCGGGAAAATTCGTCTTATACGAATCCAAATGCAAATTAGCAGACGACGCTACATTGATCAGTAACTGGTATTTAATAAATCAGCAAAGAGGTAATCATTATGTTATTAAATTACACGGTTCTTTTGACCAATTAATGGGGTGATTATTCACGGCAAATATTAATGGCATATGATGGTAGCATTGAAAGTTCCCTAAAGTAAACTGAAAAACCTCTCTCTCTCTCTCTCTCTTCTCCTCTCTCCTTCTCTCTCTCTCTCTCTCTCTCTTCCAGTGGATCTCCTTGAGCGTCTGAATGAGGAAAGAAGAAACCTCAAGTATTTGATTTTAAATCTCTGAAGATGATTTCCTTCTGCTGTTTTTGGTTTTCTTGACTTCATTTGAAAGGAGAATCAATAAAAACATGTGAGAGAAGAGAGAGAGAGAGAGAGAGAAGAGAGTGTGAAAATGGATGTGTTTGATGGAGAGAGAGAAGAGAGAGAGAGGGAGAAACGTTATTTTAGGAACGTTATTAATCTGCAAGACGATTGATATTATTCCCTAAAATGATGCTGGTGGGGCACAAAGTCATTTTCAAGAGAAAGTTGAAAGGACGGAGAATATTTCATAATGATTCGAAACTTCAATGGCTTGCATTACTTTTCCTCATTTTCATAAACATAAATTTGTCACTAAACAGGAGTTAATGGTTACCAAGGGGAAACACGTGGCTCCTTTCATCACATCATGACTATACAACTCTGTTCATTGGCTTAGAACTTCATCAAACAGTTGGCTTGTCCATATGATTTTACTTTTTTTCTGCGAAATTTATGGAAAATAGTGTACCCAAATCTTTCTTCAGTATCATTAAATATTTTTATATTATCGTCATCAAGTCAGTCACCAATAATTTTGAAACGCAAATATCTATCATTTCACGCTTTTATCAGTTCCTAATTTAAATCCCTCTTGTTCCAATTCAGTGAACAAAAGTGAACAGACTGATGAGCTGGACAATTCACTGACGAAGGTCTTTCAGTCGTTAACGCTGACTCATATTAATGACTCTTGACGATATAACAATTACTTTCTGGAAAATACTTGAGACTTTGACCATTTATCGTGCGCTAATTATTCTTTTCCATTATTAGAAATGAATTATAATTAGGTGTCTTTTGTGCAATATTTCATGGAAAAGAATTTGCAGCAATGAAAGAGATCCATTGTTGAAAGTTGTAATGGGAGGGAATGCATGAAAAATTTTTTATTCATGAATAGTTTACTATAACAAAGAATAACAGATCACTTCTGTTCAAATATTAAAAACAGAAAATATTTGAGCAAATTATTTTTAGTCCAAAAAACCAAAAATTTTATAACTTGACTTTTTCAACTGAACAATTTATATCATTACTTATATGCGAATGACGATTCTAATTACTATACTAATTGATCATAAAACAACAGACAATCTTTTACTTATTTATATGCTTCCATACAACACAATGGAAACATTGCACAGGTATTATAAAAGATTAAGTAGGTCAACCATTTACTCTCCAAAGGAAATATATATTTTTATATATATAAATATATAAATATTGTTCAGGTATATAAAAATTAACTAGGTGAAAATTTTATTTACTTTGAAAATTTTATATAATGGGTTGTATATGTCCATAATTGGTGGCTTGTGGTCAACTAAAAAAAAAAGACTGAAAAAGACATTTAACGTAAAATTATCTCGTTCATTGTAATTGGAGAAAAACAAATCCAATTTATATATCAAATGATTTTGGTATTTTAGACTTTTTCGTCTGTGGAACCCCAATTATCTAAAAGTTTCAAAACAGATAATATTATATATATTATATATGATTATATATATATATATATATAAATATATGGAATGCTATAGATATTTAATTGTATATAAATATATATATATAAAATATATATATTTACATTATCTCACACCTTTCACACAACACCAACCAAATTTCCTTCTTCAAAAACAGCACTATTGTCTCTCGTGCCCTCAGCTTTGATGAGTAATGGCCCGGAAGAGTGTTAACTGTGGAGGAAATGAGCAAATATAAATCGTGCTGGGATGAAACCTACCCTTCCCTCTGCCTTCCCCATGAGGAGACTAACTTCAGACGCCCGTCACGACTGATGCCTTGAAGGGATGTGCAATGTACAGCTGCACTGCAGAGTTGCAGGAAAACCTCAAGACTAACGAGAACAGGAAAGATGAATGTGCGTTATCAATTATAATAGGCTGAAATTTATCTACAATGACCTACAATTATAAAAAACAAATGAACAAATATTAACATTAAATGCTGTTCATTAAGAAAATAATGCAAGTCTGCAAAAAAACAATGGATGCTTTCATTTGATGCTGGTAGATGATTGTTTTACTGGTCGAAAATTTAATTTTACAAGATTGCCTTGTTTATTGATATTCCATTTAAACACAACAATAAAAACAACAATCGGAAATCAAAAGAAAATTACTCAACTTTTGTTACCACTTTTATGTGGGGAGAATCAGGCCCTGAATTTGTCTTTTCTCTCTCTCAGATGAATCCATTTGCTTCGGAGTTCTTCATTTTGAATCATGTTTGAACAAAATGAGAAATTTGTTACAGAATCTTAAGTTAAACCCATAACAAATTCATAGTTTAAGATAAAAGACAAAATTTTATTTTTATTTTAATTGTAGAAATCAGCTTTGTTTTACAGTTGATATTCTGAATTATAGAAAGGTTCAATATTACTGACATGGCATTAACATTATTTTGTCCACTTTACCCGTGATTCAGACAAAAATGATTACGAATTTGAAGGGCAAAAAGCCTAAAGACGCTTTTTAGACCATGGTAAACTCTCAGCTGCTGCATTTCACAACCAGACGATTCCAACCCTGCCACGGTTTCCAGCGGCATGGCGCTCCCTCAGGTATTCCCCTGCATTTGAGCGTCCTTGGGAAGGATTATGATGCCATGAAATGGTCTTAGCGACTGCTGACTGCACCGAGGGATTTCTAAAGTGACCATTGACGTTAATTCTTGTTTATTGTCAAGGCTTGGCTCTACGGAAGGGTTCTAATGATGCTCCCCCTCCACCAAGAGTTCGACAAATACCCTTTTTACTGACTTTCTTGAATAAATAGATTCATTCACATATACATGCATGCATATATGCCTGCAGAAATCCTTATTCTATTAGCTTTTAAAGAGAGGATCTTCCTGCGTGGCAAATTTATCAGAGGCTTTGGCATCGCACTGACAAAAATGACTGAGAACCTGAAACTGGAATTCTTATTGTGTGCACAAGACGAGAGGAAACCCGATCTAATAAAGCTGTCAACATCTTTGTTTGTTCGGACAGAATTAGGTTTAATCAGTTGCAGACATGATTGTGATAATATGTAAGTCATATTAATAGTGGCATAATTGTGTAAATGATTTATTCTAAGTGTAATAATTTATGAAGGATATGCTTATAACTAAATGACTGAATAACATGACAAGCTTTGTCTTACAAAGTTGAAAAAATTGCCAGAACGAAATATGGCATAAGGCGCTTTTCTGTAAAGGTAGTGAAAGAGAATCATGTAACAAACCTCTTGTGTTTGACCACGTCGACATTTACGCATATTTATCCCTAAACTTTGAAAAAATACAAACTGGTCTCGTATAAAGAATAGATATATTTTGAAAAATATGTTTGTATGACCTATTTTATGATCATCTTCCAGTAACGCTTATCATCTTTGTATAAACTGATTTTTAACAACTGTGGAAACCATAATGGTTACCAGTGTGCGTGGAGTTTGTGTGAAATGGCGTGAGTGAGAGATTGGTGAAAGGGATTCAAGGAGAGACGCTGCCTGAACAAGCAGCCTCATTTTTTGTGAGAGATCACAAAATGGAGAGTAGTCTCATTTCATTTACCACCTCAAAAAACAGACTTTCTTCTGAATTGGGAGTCATTTTGCTTCGAAGTAAATAATCCCAACGATTCCCAGGCTGTTCAAGAGGTAGACTAATTTGATATTGATTATCCTATATCTAAGCTGTCCCTTAATTACCTTCTCTATTTCTCCTTCATACCCAGAATGGTTAAATGAAATCCTAGGAAAGTCCTCTGGCATCCTCAAAGACGGGAAGCACGGTGGGTTCCTTAACAAACAATTGTTTTATTTATTGCAAAAGTTTTTTTCTGACGCCATGCGAGTCAAGGATCAGGAAATTCCTTTTTGAACTAAAATTTCATGAGCAATAAGGTATACAATATTTAGTAAAGTGCTTTGTACTTCACGTTTTCTTCATATGCTTTCTACATTGTTTAAAATTATCATTATTGATGAAATGGGAACAAGCTGGCAAGAAGAAGAAGAAGAAGAAGAAGAAGATGCCTGTCGGGCAGTAGAGAATTCAAAGTCTATTATTTAAAGAGAAAGAGGAAAGAATAACTCACTGAATAACCTGAGAGACCGGAGGCTCCCGTAAGAGCGACTAGCCACCGAACCCTTATCTAAAAACCCATTAATGAGTCGTTCATTGTGAAAGAGACGGAACATTCCTTGGGAGACCACTAAAGCACTAATTATACATCGTTAGACTGTTTTCTAATGACTTCCTTCACGCATTCCTCGTTCACTTTCAGCGACAGGAAATAAACCCAATTTTGGGAATGACACAGATCACCCTTTGAGGCCCAAGTCCCGATGTTCGGTTCAAATCTTCTTCCATGGGGTCTCAGAGTAGAAGGAACAAACTTGCTATCTGTCAGATGTGAATATCCTTATTCACCCCTTATTTATTTTGCTTTGTTTATCCGTTACCTTTTCTACAGACAGATCATGAATAAAATGATACGCGTGTGAAAGTTTGTCATTCTGTTGTGGTAATGAAAATGAAAGCAAGGAAAAGACAATGCTCCTTCCTCCCTTGATGGAGGATTTCAGCTGGACACAATTACCTCTGAAACCAGCTCTCTTTTTCGCAGTTCTTCTTGTCTGCTCGACGGATATGAGAGAGAGAGAGAGAGAGAGAGAGAGAGAGAGAGAGAGAGAGAGAGAGAGAGAGAGAGAGAGAGAGAGAGAGAGAGAGAGAGAATTAAAAACGTTTTAGAGAAACTGAACGAAATCTGACGTCAAAGGCTGATACATAAGAGTGAACTGTCATGTTCATTTAGTATTTGTTGTTGTACCAAATTTTCGTAGGAAAGGATTAATATCAGCAACAGAACTCCAAAGGCCAGTAGTGCAAACGAAAAATGAATCAATGAGTTTATGCTTACCATCCGCCATGGAATGGGCACAGCTGGAATGTCATCTGTCAACTGAGTAGTTAATTGCATGATTAATTCTTTACATCGCTAAAGATGGACTCGCTCAAGGTTTTATCGAAAAGCGTCATTAGTCTGAAAAGAGGCAACTTTGACACTTTGTTGCTTGGTGGTTATGTGCGGCAATCAGGGGAATTTTTACCTTTAATGTTAATACTCTCTTCTTTTTATTCATGCACTGAGGTACTTTGGAGTTTATGCGACTATATTAAGGAATAATCATGCATGGATCGAAAATGTTCAAAGATATCCGGGTGAATGTGAAAAAAATCGAAGTGAAGTTTTTCTGTAATATTTCAGATGAGATTAGAGCCCTGAATAGACTCGCTGGGTAAATGAGACACCAAAGACCGAGAAGAAGAAAAGGGAGCACAGAAGCAAATGCGCGAGAGAGTCAAACCTCTTGCACTGAATGGAGAGCGGTTGGTGCAGAGGTCAGTCACTCCAGCAGAAAAGACTCCATGAGGAAAGGTTCACTTACTGGTGGATCCAATCTCGACTGGAGGACTGCTGGGCCTTTGAAGAGGAAACATTTTTGGACAGGAAAGAGGAGATGAAGTTACTGGGATGGACCTCAGGCATCTCCTTAGGTTACCTCTTCATGTATATGATATATATGTATCCCATAACGATAGCCTTTGACCTTTGTTTGTATATGGAAACGGTCTTGAAATAGAAAGGCATCATTATCTCAGATGTATATGGAAACGGTCTTGAAATAGAAAGACATCATTATCTCAGAACTTCCTAAGCAGCTGGAAACTTAATTGTCAAAACGCAACAGCCTCAACTAACATGAGGCTAACACCTTCCATAAAAGTTGTGCATATAAGGTTGTTGAATATCTTTCCTAAGAGTGATAGACTCGCTGACCTTCGTTAACTAGGGGACTATTCTTGGTCTCCCGTCGTTCATCTATAATAAATGCTTTACAATCCTCATCCAGGTTAGAAAGCACCTCTCCCTTCGGATATCACAAGTATTTGCATATATATTGCCTATGATCTCATCGACATGACAACCATTAGAAGATACACTGAGGCGTCAAGTGAGGGTCACCGTTATCTTATCATCGGTCAAATAGTGTGAGGCAGGGGTAGCGTCAGAGGATTCATACGTCAGGATATGATATATGATTTCAACAAAAAGATAATAAATTTTCCAAAGTACATATACATAGTTTTTGCTAGGTAGTGGAATTACTAAAAATACACAAATATATAAAATAAGCGTCATTATACATACACACCGAAAACTATTTGAAATTTGGGACAGATGAGCTCATGTAGTTGATGGAAAGATTTTCTTATTGTTTATTGTACAGGCTCTCACTCTTCTTTCTCCAGATGCTCAGTGACAGCATGAGAAGAATTGGGAATGAAATGAGTTGGGAGGCTCATGAAGATGTTCTGGCCTTTGGACAAGTCGTATTGCCGGGAAGTGACTGTTGACTGTCCTCTGGAGGAGGGGGAGGCTGCAGAGAACGGAACAGGAATAGAGGCGAGGACAGATCTCAGGTGGAAACGCCAGAGAAAAGGCCGAACACATTATCGCCTGCTGCACCGGTTGTGGGGAAGACAGATAACCAATGGGAAATTGTTGTTCAGAAGAAAGCAAGGGTCCCCCGCCCGGGGAATTGTCTGACAAAACTGTTATGCTAAGCAATGAGAAAAGTCTGAAAATGTTTGGAGTCAAGTTTTCCAAGAGCAGGACGATACGAGATCCATATCTCTGATGAGAAGGATCATTAAGAAGCGTTCCACCTGTAACAGAACCTGTAAATCCAAAACAACGTAATTACAAGAAGGTGAACAACATGTTTGGTGGACATAACCTTAACGGCCATCTTTAATGAGAAAAGGGAAGTTTCATAAGTTTTGTTAATTTTTGTTTATATATATTTCTGTTTCTGATAATGTTATATCATTAAAGAAGGGTGTATACGGGTACATGCATTTGTATAGCGAGTATTAGCATAATAGCAACTCAAGAATTCAGTTTATTTTTGCGAACTTTCTCTATGCCATTCGCAAATAGCGTGAATATTTCATGAATCCTAAAAGAGCCTTGAAATTGCATGACTCCTGTTGTGTTTGCCATTTAGCTAAACTATCCATTATCAATTACTGACCAATGTAGCGTCTTGTGGAAATTGGCATTTAGATTCGTCAACAAATATTCATATAGTTTTTTATAAATATATATATATATATATATATATATATATATATATATATATATATATATATATATATATATATATATATGTAATTAATTATTAATTTGCTTATTGATCTGTTTACGTAAGGTTGCGTCACGCCAGCAAGGACCTTGCCTAGTGACTACGGGAATTAGATGCAGCGCTACCTATTGCAGAGCTAATATATCATTCAGATGCAAAACTCAAAATTGTCTCCTGGAAGACACAACCCCACGAAGACGTTTAGCTAAAGAGCCTCATGCAAGAGCTTATTTAAAATCCAAACGATCAGGAACGATAATATTTGAAACCATCTGATGTATCGAGGAGGAGGAGGAGGAGAGCAATAAATAAGTGACGGAGAATAGATGACTGATGGTCTTGCCTACTGGAATCCACACTGAGGCTGTCTGAGAACCACAGTATTAGACAGATGTACTGTATATTGACCTCTTTGGGTGGCAACATAACATGAAAATACTGTAAAAGCATCGAACTGACCTGGCAGAATTTATTTCCTGATATGCTGATGGCAGCAAATGAAGAATAGATGTAGAATAGAAATCTAGAATCACTTTTTTGTAACGGGAGTAAGGCTAATGGAGGTATGAAATACTGCATCTCATTCCAGGTAAGGAGTCGATTTATACAGAAGTAAATATTGCTATTACTCAAGGAAATATCCGCCTACATAGAGTTGAAAGGGTGAACTTCCTGTTTTTAGATTTTTCCTCGACTGGGAGAAGCACAGCAGGGCACCAGGAAAGCAATAAATATACCAGTGACAGGGGCGAAGGAGATACATCTTTACTTACTGAATATACTCTACATAAATAAAAGCCCTACAGACCGTCTGCAATGGACATAAATGCCCCATACATTCTGGACAGATCACAATGGCCAAATGGTGGTCAAGATAGGCCTAACGTTTTCATAGCATCATAAAAATGATCTCCAAGGTATATTTTGATCAAGGCCGTGTCTAAGTACTAAGTGTGTGTTACGAAATATGTCCGTTCTGTGCATTTACAGAATAACTACAGAGACTGTAATTTAAAGCAGTATTATTCGCCAGGCTCCTATTTGTCGGGAATGACGGTATTACATGTCGTATTAAATTTACTTATGGTGTACTTCCGAATCTTAGGAAATGACAAAATAACCTAAATATGCTAATGTGATTGAAAGTTCAAAGAACTTTCATAAGACGTCATTTTTTGGAGAAAGGAAAAGAGAAGACTGAGCAAAAGAAGAAGAAAAAGCACCGACACAGAAGGAAAGGAGAGAAAGGGTTTTAAGGCTGAGAATTCTTTCATTCACCGACGATATCATGCTATGAGACGAGCTGAGTAGGAGAGCAACATGCGTGATGGGGAAGAGACTTTTCTGGTGAGATTGCAAGCCACATACCCTTCTCCACCTTGGTTGAGACCCACCACAGTCGACCGACAGCAAGATACTATTTCAATCGTGAAGTTACCAGTGACACACCTCGTTTTCATGGAACTCATATGCTACAATCTATGAGGTTCGCTTAGGGATCGAACACAGGATCACTCGTTGGTGAGAAACGCGTCCTAACCACTAAATTACCCGCCCTATGTGTGAAAAGAGTTTGCTCTAAGATCAGGAAGCCACAGTGACGCCATTGAGTATGGCCTTTAAATTTCCATTACGTAGATTTCAATCCTTAATATACTGTACAAACGAGAGACAGAGAGAAAGTTTGTTAAGTCCTGGATCGTACCACCCGTGGGCAGGAGTACATATTCCTTTGTCTTCCCTCAAAAGGAAGAGAGTTTTCCTCTCCATTTAAAAAAGAAAATAAGGCGAGTAAAGACGTTCATTCAGCGACGACTTGAACAAGAGTTTCTCTTTCCCTTTGATCCAGAAAATGAAAGCAGGTTTTACCTTTAACATTTAGGCTACTACTCTTTTGTCTCAACCACAAAATGTTAAGTTAGAGCGGATTCTTCTTACAGAAAAAGTCATTATGAGGTATTTCATTGCATGAAAAATCTTGCAAAGTCACAAATGAAGTTGTAAGGAAGTTCTTCGCTGGGTGAGCGGGTTCCGTTCTCAGCTACCACTCTGTTGGTCGCGAGTTCGAATCTCCGACCGGCCAGTGAAGAACAAGAGGAATTTGTTTCTGGTGAAAGAAATTCATTTCTCGCTATAATGTGGTTCGGATTCCACAATAAGCTGTAGGTCCCGTTGCTAGGTAACCAATTGGTTCATCGTCACGTAAAAATAAATCTAATCCTTCGGGCCAGCCCTAGGAGAGCTGTTAATCAGCTCAGTGGTCTGGTTAAACTAAGATATACTTAATACATATGTTGAATTTCAGTTCCAGGAACATATTTATTTCCGTCATTCGTAAGTGATGAAGATTTCCTTTCGCCAGAGGAAGCCTCCAGTTTCTTGTTACTCTTGAAATATGGCTCAGATGAAGGAGAATTCTGTCTCTCGATTCTCCTTATCAAAGACTGCAAGAGTTTGCTTTATGAATTAAAGTTGTTATGTAATATGCAGAATTACTTTTTCATTTGAAGAATGGCGTAATCATGGTATGGTAACATTGATGCAATCATGTTCCTATTATGAGACTTCATATGAACGACAAAAATTAGTGCGACGTCAAATATGAATTATGAAGGCAAAAGCAAAAGTGTCAAATTGTGTGTCACCTCAGAAATCACAATTTCAATTAAACAGGGAGAAAATATACTCCTTTGTAATTATCTACAACATATCCACTTTAAATTTCCGTAATTTTTATTCAGAGTTGACGAACAGCGAATGACAACGATAATATTCTATTCAAAGTCAGTTGACAAATTTGACATTGAATAAAGCATTATTGTTGTCATTCGCTGTTCGTCAACTCTGAATAAAAATTACGGAAATTTAAAGTGGACACGTTGTGGTTAATAACAAAGGGTTATATTTTTCTCCTGTTTAATTGAAATAGCGATTTCTCAGGTAATACATCATCTGACATTTTTCCTTTTCCTTGAATAATTCGTATCACACATCACACTCCATTCTGTCGTTCTCATGAAGTCTCATAATACGAACATGCTTGTAGCAATGTCATTGTACCATGATTACACCATTCTTCAAATGAAAAAAAAAGTGAATCTGTATATTACATAACAACTTTAATTCATAAAGCAAACTCTTGCAGTCTTTGATAAGGAGAATCGAGAGACAGAATTCTCCTTCATCTGAGCCACATTTCAAGAGTAACAAGAAACTGGAAGCTTCCTCTAGCGAAGGAAATCTTCATCACTTACGAATGACGCAAATAAATATGCTCTTGAAACTGAAACATATACATGCTTATATAAAGAACATGTAATACCACTCATACTCCCTCTTATGCTTCATATTCTCTACATTTAGTTTTTGGTTGTTTTCGTGTGGCATCATTGCTTTTGTAGCGTCAGAGACATTCCATGTGGCTACCAATATTGACTGACTTCTTGTTTTTCATTCGTTTTCCTGCAGATTATTACATTTCACGTGTTTCTCCAGTTGTGAGTATATATATATATATATATATATATATATATATATATATATATATATATATATATATATATATATATATATATATATATATATATATATATATATATATATATATATATATATATATATATATATATATATATATATATATATATATATATATATATATATATATATATATATATATATATTAGCTGACCAAACCAGCGCTAGAAGGAAAACTCTGAATGCCAACTGATCATTCACATTTGGAAAGGAAGCAACACGTGGTGTGATTTTGATTAACATGTCTCCGCTAACCTAAACACACCCTCCACTAAACCTAAACACCTCATAAATTGAAACACACCAACACTGAACCTAAACACATCCCCTCTAAACCTAAACACACTTCCACTAAACTGAAACACGCCCACTAAACCAAAACACACCCCCACTAAACCTAAACATATCCCTCCCACTAGATCTAAACACATCCCCACTAAATCAAAACATATCCCTCATACTAAACCTAACGCACCCCCAGTAAACCAAAATATATCCCTCATACTAAACCCAACATACCCCCACTAAGCCAAAACACACCTCCACTAAACCTAAACACGTCATCCACGGAACCTAAACACCCTCCCACCAAACCTAAACACACAACCCACTAAACCTAAACACTACCCTAAATCGAAACACACCCCACTAAACCTAAACGCATTCCTCACTAAACCTAAAAACACCCCCATTAAAACAAAACACACCCTCTAAAAACCAAAACACATCATTCACTAAACATAAACACCCCTCCCACCAAATCTAAGCACACCCCCCACTAAACCTAAACACCGCCCTAAATTGAAACACACTCCCACTAAACCTAAACACATTCCTTACTAAAACTAAACACACCCCCACTAAACCAAAACACAACCCACTAAACCTAAAAAGATCCATCACTACACCTAAACCCTCTCGCTAAACCTAAACACATCCTCCACTGAACATAAGCACCCTTCCCACTAAACTAAAATGAACCCTCTTTAACCTAAACACACCCCTGTGGGTTACTCCATACATTATTGCATGTATATGTATTCTATTTCATGAACATTGTCTTTTGCTAACGCATGCGCATGAATCCGCACATGCGCATGAGTACTCTTCCTGCTTCTCTTGGCGCGAGTTGTACGCCTTGCAGTTCCCTCTCTGTGTTCACCTGTTTGCTGTATGGAATAAAGCAACTTATGACTCGGGATATTATTTCTCCATCCCTGCAACATTCAGTCTTCTCCTACAAGACATCATCACATATCACCATGGCGCAGTGAGTTAACCATCCAGCTTTTCAAGGGAACGCCGAATTCAGCATTTCAAATCGAGCCGCCATTACCCCTCGATTGCCTGTGGATATTCTACGATCGCCTGTGAATATTCTTTCATCGCCTGAGGATCTTACAGTGTTGTGGTGTTTCTACAGGACCTTACAGTGTTTGTGAAGTGCCAGTGCAGTGTAATTTTAGTGCTTTGATTTTAGTGGGTTGTATTTCTCTTGTGCCCCTCCCCAGCCACGCAGTGGAACCCTATAACCCCCACCCAGCTACGGAGCCCGAAGCACGTCCACCCGCCCTCATCATTAAGCAAACACTGCCGACTTTTTGAGTCAAGTCAACCGTCAAGGCGAGTAGCCGGACCCACCGCCCACCCCCCAGGAGCCCTCCCAGACCTGCTTCGCTCTCCCCCGCCTGCCAGTGTTATCTCGCCACACAGTGGAATTATTTACAGTAACTTTTATAATTAAAACTGTAGAAATTCTCTCTCATCTTCTTGTAACTGTGTATGACACTGCTGAAAACGGTTCATAATGGCTTCTGCTTTACATCAAGACGAATCTGAGGATATACAACACGACCAGGACCTTGAGGACCACCAGTGGCCTTCACACCCAGTCTCACCAACAGACCGTCGAACCCCACCAGGTTTTACAACGCCGGCAACCCCGCCTTCGCTCTCACCACACCTGACTTTACCGCCTCCCACAGCTCCAAATGAAGAGTTAAGGCTCCTCATGAAATACCTTGAGGAATCTCGACAGGCTGAGTTGGCTACACGTCGGAGAGAGGAGGAACAACGTCGGAGAGAAGAGGAACAACGTCGTCATGAAGAGGATCTATGCCGCCAAGAGGACAATTTAAGAAGAGAGGAGGAAGCTCAACGTTTCACCGCCCTGTTGCAGCTACTTACAGTCAACCCTGCCCAACAGCAAGCAACACCAGCGGGCTCGCAACAACTTCCCTACACAACCCTCAGTGCCAAGCCCACCCAGCCACCACCCCCACAGAGGGCCATCGCCCAGACCCCACCGCCCACTTACGTCCTGACGCTACATACCAGGTGTTTAGGGAATGGCGCAGACGCTGGGATGACTACAGCGTGATGGTGGACCTAGGGGCATTGCCTACCAGGAAGCAGTTGATACAACTTCGTAGGTGCCTTAGCCTGGAGACACAAAGGATACTTGAACACACGCTCAACGTACCACCAGACACCGATCGGAGTGTGGACGAGGTCTTGAACGTTCTCCAGGAACATATTAAGAACCTGCGAAATGAAGCTCTACGACGCAGGGACCTGCTTTCCTGCAAACAGAGGGAAGGGGAAAGCTTCAATGATTTCTACGTCAGACTGAAGCATGTAGCAAAGGAAATCGACGTCTGTCCTGGCCATTCTGCTGCTTGCGAAGAAACCCAGCTGAAGATGATCATCATCATGGGAGTCAGGGACGAGGAGCTCACCCAGAAACTCATTGCCCTGGATGCTGCAGCTCCACTGGCCACCATGGTCAACGAATGTCGCTCCTATGAGGCCACACGGACAGCCACCAACGCCATACGTGCCCCCAGCCTAAATTGTGTGCCATGTCTGCTTATAAGAAAACCAAAAGACATGGCAGCAAGGACGCTACCGCGCACCCAACCCCTAACAGAGACTCTTCATACCTTTCCTGCACAAGGAAGCACGGCTCTCACAAGTGCCCAGCCACCGACAGTGTATGTGGAAATTGCAGTGGCAAGGGACACTGGCGCAGGACCCCAAAGTGCCCTGCCAACAAGGCCACATGCAGACACTGCGGCCGAGTGGGCCACTATGACAAGTGTTGCAGACAGAAGATGAGTGCCAAGCAGGCCCACCCAATGCCACGCCCCCTTCTAACAAGTCTTCCAGCTGTCGCAAGGTCGAGACCCTTTCCACAACAACTTGCCCCTTACCGTCGCCCATATCCCTCACTCTCACCTATAGGGATGAGACATCCAAGATTATGATGCTGCCTGACACAGGAGCTGATATATCAGTGATGGGCCCTCAGCACTTGGAATTTCTTCGCATTCCCAGGACTGCGCTACAGCCTCCTGCCACGTCAGTGACCCTCACGGCTGATGGGTCAAAGATGACACCAGCTTTAGGTACCTTTAAGGCCACCCTGTCATTGGCCAAGCGGTCCTGCCTCGCCACGATTCAAGTCCATGAAGGTGTTCAGATGCCACTCCTGTCCTATGCACTCTGCAAGGAGTTGGCCATCATCCCACCAGGCTTTCCACGGCCCATCCTACAGGTCACCCACGTTAATCGATGTAAGGAGTTACCACTCCATGCCAACACAACCCCTGCTGAGGCCCGAGAATATTTCCTACAAGCCTTCCAGGATGTGCTCGTGTCTAAGGAAGACCTTAAAGGAGCCCCATTAAGGCCAATGGCAGGCCCTCCCATGAAAATTCACCTCAAGGAGGATGCGGTCCCATTCGCCATTCACACCCCACGGCAGATCCCCTACGGTTTCCGCGAACCTGTCAAGAATGAACTAGACTCCATGGTCCAGCAGGGAATCATTAAGCCTTGTGGAGACGAGCCATCCGAATGGTGCCACCCTCTAGTCGTCGTCCCAAAGTCCAAGGGAGTTCGCATCACGGTGGATCTCACCAAGTTAAACACACAAGTCTCCCGACCAGCCCACCCTTCGCCCACACCCTTAGCTGCTGTCCGCACTGTCGACTCTACCGCCAAGTTCTTCACCACCGCGGACGCTCTACACGGCTACTGGCAGATGGAGCTAGCAGAAGAGGACCGCCACCTCACCACTTTTATTCGCCTTTCACGGACGCTTCCAGCATTGCCGGGGACCCATGGGCTTCGCTGCCACTGGCGACGCTTATTGCTACCGTGGCGACCTGGCACTCCAGGGCATGAAGAAGTGCGTCAAGGTTGTTGATGACATTCTCATCTTCGACGATGACCTGCTGACACACTACCACAGGATCCATGAACTGCTCACCCGCTGCCGCAAACATGGCATCACTCTCAACAGAGACAAGTTCACAGTGGCGGAGACCCGAGTGAATTTCTGTGGCTTCACTCTTTCTGAAGAAGGAATCGCTGCTGATCCAGGACGAGTTGCTGCTCTACAAGACTTCCCAACACCATCCAACCTGACGGACCTACGTTCCTTCATGGGGTTAGTAAACCAGTTGGCAGAGTTTACCCCAGATATTGCCCTGACTGCACAACCCCTTTGCCCACTCATGAGCCCCAAGCACTCTTTTATGTGGACACCGGACCATGACCAGGCCTTCAAACTCGTGAAGCAAGCACTATCAAGCCCGCCTGTTCTTGCGTCTTTTGACCCAACACTGCCAACCATTCTCCAGACCGACACATCTCGCCTTTATGGGATAGGCTACGTCCTTCTCCAGGACCATGGCTCTGGTCATCTCCGAGTAGTCCAGTGTGGATCCCACTTTCGCAGATGCCGAGACGAGGTATGCAACGATTGAGCTGGAGATGCTTGCAGTATCTTGGCCCCTCACAAAGTGCTGTCTATACCTCAAAGGACTGCCAACCTTCACCCTGCAAACTGACCATCGTCCTGGTGCCCATCATCAACAGTTACACACTGGATATGGTCGAAAACCCACGGCTTCAGCGAATGAAGGAGCGCATGTCGCAATACCAATTTACTGCAGTGTGGCGTGCTGGCAAGTCGCTATGCATCCCAGATGCACTCTCCCGTGCACCAGTCAGTTACCCGACCTCTGAGGATATGACTGGCTGCGCTGAGATAACAGCGCATGTCAGGTCAGTCATCAACGCTGCAACAGCTTCCCAGGACAAGGATGCCCCAACCTTCGACGCCGACCGGACCCTGCAGGACATGTCGATAGCAGCACAGGCCGACCCCACTTATGTTCGCCTTCGTGATTGCATCAGTTCCGGGTTCCCCACAAATCGGTACGACCTGCACGCCTCCCTACTACCGTATTGGAAGCTGCGAGAAGCTCTCTCTACTGATGGCAACCTCGTGCTCTATGGAGCAAGAATACTGGTTCCTGCAGCCCTACGTCGCCACACACTCTCCAGACTCCACGACAGCCACCAAGGTGTCGAGGCTACCAAACGTCGGGCTCGACAAACCGTCTTCTGGCCTGGGATAGACTCCGACATCGCCAATACCATCGCCGCCTGCGAGCCCTGCCAGATCCTACGTCCCAGCCAACAGCAGGAGCACCTTCACAATGATGACCACCCATCAAGGCCCTTTGAGTCAGTATCAGCGGACTTCTTCCAGGTAGCGGGGAAGTCCTTCCTTGTGGTCGCCGACCGCCTCTCTGGCTGGCCTGTGGTTGTCCCTTGCAAGGGTGACACCACCGCCTCCTCGACAATACGGCACTTCTGCCGTTACTTCAGAGAGGTGGGTGTTCCCCTGCGCCTACGCACCGATGGAGGACCTCAGTTTACAGGCAAAGAATTCGCCGACTTCACAGAGCGTTGGGGTGTACACCACATAACCTCGTCGCCACACTACCCGCAGTCTAATGGGCATGCTGAGGCCGCTGTCAAGGCTGTCAAGCACTTGATCCTCAAAACGGCCCCTACAGGAAACATCGACTGCGAAGCCTTTGATCGTGGCCTCCTCGAGTTACGCAACACGCCCAACCACTCTGGTCGCTCTCCTGCCCAGGTACTGTATGGTCACCCTCTCCGTACGTGTGTGCCTGCCCATCCTCAATCGTTCACAGAAGATTGGCAAGAAAAGGCCCATGACTGTGACCGCCGAGCCACTGCCAGAGCAGCTCAAGTGCAGCGAAACTTTTACGATGCCCATGCCCGCCCCCTGCCCAGGCTGAAGGTGGGCCAACATGTCCGCATCCAGGACCCGACATCCCACCGATGGGAAAAGGTTGGGATCATCATGGGTGGCACACGATCGCGTGAGTACGAGGTCCGCCTCCCAAGTGGTCGAGTGCTACGTCGGAACCGTCGCTTCCTGTATCCAGTGCCTGATCCGGGTCAAGTTCCCAACTCTAATCCCTGTGGTCCTTAGCCCTGACATGGAAAAGTCGTCACTTCCCTCCAAAACCCCTTGCAGGCCTCCAAGATTAAACAGGCCTACATAGTGTACAAAGCCCACATGTGCCACTTATGCAGTTTGCTTTGCACATAATTACTTGATTAACTCATTGTATATTGTTTGCTTTGCACTTGATAGTTCACTGTATGTAATTGCATGAATAGCACGTTCAAGATACCTCTTTGAACGCAAAAAGGGGGAGGGAGGTGTGGGTTACTCCATACATTATTGCATGTATATGTATTCTATTTCATGAACATTGTCTTTTGCTAACGCATGCACATGAATCCGCACATGCACATGAGTACTCTTCCTGCTTCTCTTGGCGCGAGTTGTACGCCTTGCAGTTCCCTCTCTGTGTTCACCTGTTTGCTGTATGGAATAAAGCAACTTATGACTCGGGATATTATTTCTCCGTCCCTGCAACATTCAGTCTTCTCCTACAAGACATCATCACATATCACCAACCCCCAACTAAATCAAAGCCAACACCACCGAAAAACCTAAACACACCCCACAGTAAACCTAAATGCACCCCTCTATACCTAAACTCACCCCAACTAAACCTAAACACACCCCTCACTAAACCTAAATGCAACCGCACTCACTAAACCTTAACACATCTACCACTAAACCTAACATCCTTCCTGCCAAGCCTGAACACATCCTCCACTAAACGTAAACACCCATCTCACTAAACCTAAATGCACCCTACTACTAAACCTAAACACACACCACCCACAAAACTTAAACACACCCCTTATTAAACCTAAACACCCCTCCACTAAATCTAAACACAACCCCACCAAACCTAAACAAACCCCCACTAAACCTAAAAACACACCCCACTAAACCTAAACACACTCCCACTAAACCTAAATACACACCCACACAACCTCACTAAAACTACGCACACCCCACTAAACCAAAGACACCCTCACTAAACCTAAACACACGTCACCAAAAGTAAACACATCCTCACTAAATCTAAACACACACCTCACTAAACCTAAACATCCCCCACGAAACCTAAACACAAACTTTGATGCAGATTATTAATCACAAGAAAGAAAAGCATTTTCGAAAGTATACCTATGGGCTCGAGAACATGAAATGAGGTAAGATAAGCCCGTGGAGTTTATTTATCACATTACAAAGGGAAGGGGGAAGGGGGCGGGGGTACGGGTTTGAAACCTACGCGAAAACCTTCGTGAGGTCAAATGAGGCCACCTGCAAAATTTCGTCTAGATCGGTCAAGCGGTTCGGATTTCTACACATATACATATATATGTGTTTTAGTATATGAAATTTGGGAGCGAGAGCTAATTAATAATTACATACCTCTCTCTCGTTTAATGATTTGTAAATTTTTCTGTAAAGGCGTTTGTAGATAGGCCTACTCAGTGGTGTCACATTTCAAGAGAAGAATCTGTATTGAAATCATTGAATCTAAGAAACGTTAACAAGTCATTTTGGAATGAACGTCGTAACACATTTCTTGTAAAGGCTGGTTGAATGTAAATAAGTAGTCACTTCATTATTTTTAAATTGCATAATATTGATTACGTCTATTTGAAAACGAAGAACGCAAATGGTCAAGTGCATTCCGACTTTGCCACGTTTACAGACAATGTTCGTGGAGAACCCGCCTGGTGTACTCTTGGCCTGAACAGATTATAGTGGACAAAGAAACAAACAGACGGAATGAGACTGCAGCGAGACGGAAACAAGTAGACAGACAGCAACAGAAGGACAGAGAAGGAGGGTCGACAGACGGGCAGTGAGAGAGAGAGAGAGAGAGAGAGAGAGAGAGAGAGAGATGAATAAAGTAATCCTAAGAGACAAACCCTACCTAACCTTAGACTTGACCCAAGTTCTGGTGTGGGCGACCGGAGAGGCAAAAGAAGCAAAGAGAAAAGAGTCATTATTCTCAGGCTCCTTCTTTCATCTCGTATTCCTTACAGCATATAGAGAGCTCCTTCATCCTTTCAAAATATAGTCCTTGTTTGTCTACTGTAAATAAGAAGACATTCCAGAGATCCAAATACGTTTATGAATACGCATATTTTCTTTCTAAAACGACCTACAACCCGGTGAATAATTAAAAAAAATAAAAACGCTTGAATACGATATTGTCAACAGATGAACTTCACCCAAGGATGCTATCAAGGCTTCCATAATCCCTTCTGGTAAGTCACATTTGTCAGAAAAGGTTTATGGGAAAAAGGCAAAGTTACTCCATGAAAATTGTAGAGGTTGTTAAGAGGGAGGTGGTCTTTCGTTCCCTGGCACCCATGTTTCGTGAGAAAATGAAAGGGACGAGTTGAAAGAAAAACTAACAGTCTGAAGGACTAGAAAAATTAAAGAGAAAATATGGATAAGAAGTAAAATCCGTTCCGACGTGATTTCTTAACTTTTTTTTCAACAATGAAGACGCACTGGTGTCAGTCAAAATCCAGTCAAAATCTTTGTTGATCACCGCAGGTGAGGTTTTAGGAAAATTGCTGGACCTCAGATATGATATCCATGTGATGATTTATAATTTACAATTAAAATAGAATATTCTGTTTCCTCTCAGGAGCGAAGTTGAATCTACTGATAGTGTAGCAGGAGCAAAAAGCGTTTAGATAAACAGTTCTTAAACTTTACAGATTACAAATTATTCATAAATTATAACCGTTTTGCTTTAATGTCATCTTTGGGAATCGACACAGCAGGCCCCCAGTCACAAGGGGTAGTGGGAAACGCAGATACTTAGTACAGGCAGTTGGTGAATCTTCTTGGCAGCCATTCTGAGTGAGTATAATATATATCCTCTTCTTCCTTGTCTTTCGTTTTTCTCAAATCAGTCATCGCCAAAGAAAGATTTATGTCACCGCGGCTAAAGGGTGGAAGTTTTTGTTAACGGAATGACTGCTGACGGAGTAACACATCAAGAAGGCTTCCCCCACTCATGAAACACTCTGTCTGATCCCATGAAAAAGGCCTCGGTGATAGCTATTATTTACAATCAAATCAGTCTTCGGAAGAGAAAAAGTGTTATTTATTGTGCAGTTCAATATCTGGCTCTGCGTTGTGTCCTCGTTTTGTTTTCGGGGAAAAATTATTATGAGATTTTATCCACAAAAAAAGACGCGCAACATCTACTGAAGAAAATTCTGGTTTCTCTGCAGCAGCATCGCTTAATTACGGTTCGAAGTATCGCAGATTAATCGCAATTTTAAGTACGCACACAATGATATAAATTTTTATATAACTTAGTTACATAAAGCTGTGGAAAACTTACCTTAAACCAGATTTAGTGAGAAATATGAAAGGAATGAAATCATTTTGGGCAATGGAGTCAAAAAGAATTCTGTAATCTAAATATAGCCAAAGAAAACTGAAAAAAAAAAAATCAATCAATAGTGTTTTAGGGTACAATATTTGGTTTAAATTTCGGTTCATCTAAATGTAAACAGTGGTAATAAACATAAAATAAAGTTAATAATACCTAAACAATTTTTCTGTTAAGTATATTTTTTGACATGCTATCAGAGAAAGTTTTATTAAATTATCATCGGATATTTAAAAATTTCATGTTTACCAAGGTCAAAATAATCTTTGTCAAGTGGAACATATACCTTGTCCTCTTAGTCTTAGTAGAAAATACATAAAAGAAGCATGTGTGCTGTGCATTCCACATTTTCGAGATTTCTTCCTTTATTGTTTAACTGTACTCCTCTTCCATAAAGCCTGACGATGCAGACACAAGTGTAATTTGACGTCCTTGACGACATACTAAAGGCCTCGGTGTGGTTAAATCCACTTCTGAAACACTTCCGGGGAATGACAGGTCGCTTCAGCTGAATCATTCAGAAGTAATAATGACTGCCAAAGTATAAGAGAGAGAGAGAGAGAGAGAGAGAGAGAGAGAGAGAGAGAGAGAGAGAGAGAGAGAGAATGCGATTCCCAAGTTCGTGAAACTAAACGAAACTTGTACATGGTAGAAAAAACACTGGTCATTTTTATCCCCAAGAGGTCTTGTAATAGTTGACCTGTTCCTACTTTTCGCTTTCTTCCCCAGAGGATTTTAAACAGCTCTTTGAGAGTAACTCATAGAGAATTTCCTTTTTTACTTATTTTTTTGTTCAACAGACTATTGCTTCAGTCTATTTTGTGCATGAACTAGATATCCATAATTATCTAACCATTAAATCTATATGTATCATTCAGTTTTAGTTTTTGTTATTGAAATTAATACTTTTCATCACGACCAGTCACTTCACTATCCAGTATTGATAAAATCTCAAGGCACAAAATGGTTCTCTCCAATGAATATATAATTTCGCATGAACAGAACTCAGTCACATTTGATAAGATGCGAATGTCATTGCTTATGGAGGCCGAAGTAAAAGATCTTCCCGTTTTCATTTGTTAATCTCGTTAGATCTTTTACTATCATTATTCTTGAGTTGTACAGGAACTGTTGATGATTAATATGGGAGTAAATGGAAATAAACCCAAGTAAAAAATCTGCAGCAGATTCATCGCAAAGCAAGGGAGGAAGAATCATCAGTGTCCATTCAGCCTGTCTATCCACAGTTCGACAGCTGACTGGATCTTTTCAGTCAGTTGTCTGACTGTCGATAGACAGGCTGGAATGGACACTGGATGATTCTTTGTTCCTTACCAAGCGATGGATCTGCTGTCAGATATTAACCCGGCTGGGTTTACTAACCTTTTTAAAATCAACGTCGTTTCAACATACATGTGTTTTGTATGGGTCAATACAATGCAAACTTTGACATTATACCGGCTGTTAACGAATGAATGGTAAGTGAAGAAACGAATGGTTATTAGTTGGGGACACCATAAAGATTCGGCACTTGGATAAATAGTGCCTCATGAATCGGAAGGTTCTGCTTCAAGATCTGGTGGGGGTTAGTTTGGGTGTTTTGGGGAGATGGGGATTGTTTGAATGGAGAATCAGAGCAGAACACCTTACAGACTAGAATAACTTGCATTTTTATCTCCTGCAAATTTGGTATCTGCCAACCCATGAAAACACTGAATGAAAGAAGGGCAAAAAATTAGGAGCCAACAGAATGCAAAATATCGTCAAATTTAGCTTATAAGCCTTCAGTTCATATTAGGCTTTTCTTTTTTGTTTTAGCTGCTGGATAGGGAGCGAACTCAGCAACTCCAAGAAAGTTGACAAATCCTTACTTTAAATAGTTAAAGACATCTGTGACATTACAGAGATAGACGGTTTGGATATGGGAAGAGGGTCAGGAGGACTGTGCAATTCAATGACATAGTTGCAATAAAATATGCAATGTACAAGCCCTCCTGACCTGAAACATGAATGTCCTCTCTCTCTCTCTCTCTCTCTCTCTCTCTCTCTCTCTCTCCACACACACACACACACACAGAGGCAGTCAAGATGGGAGGAAATCCTCAAAATCTGTGGTTCAGTTATCGTCTCAAGTAAATTCATATTAGCGTGAGTGAGTGTGGCTGTCAGAGAGAGAGAGAGAGAGAGAGAGAGAGAGAGAGAGAGAGAGAGAGAGAGAGAGAGAGAGAGAGCCAAGACATCAAAGATGAAATCAGACCTCTTCGTTTCATCTTGAAAGATCCTCTCTGACTAATTAAGGCCTCAGAACTCTTTAGCTGTTCTCCTCAGCCTCTTCTCAACGCCTGCAGTATCAGTTATCTAAAACACAAGCAATTTGTCTGAAGTAATCCCAGGAAGCAGCTGCGGGTTGGGATCAGTAATCCACAACCAAACAAGCAAGCAAGCATTCAGAGGGAGAGGAAAACAGGCGAGGGACAGGAAAGCAAGAGGATATCAGAGGAATGGGATTAAGTATATAACGGTGAAAGGTGAGTGACGTACTGTACATTATTGTCAACAAAGAGAGACAGGAAGTCATGTCATGTATTGAAAATCGACTGCACCGTGGAAGAGAGAGACGCAAAGATAATGACAGCATCCACGCAATGATGTACAACTTCCATAAGCCGGTCACCAGAACAAAGATCCTGAACCAAAATAAGTTTTCTTTCTTGACAGTTCTCCGGAGAACTTATTAGCGCCAGGCTCTTTCGGATAAATATATCACTAAAGTTCTGACTCACATCAGGATCGAACCCAGGTCTTTCAATTGAAAGGCAAGGGTGCTGCCCACTGGGCCATACAAGCCATAAAAGAAGTTGGAACCTGAGTGCTACTGCAAACAAGGAATTACCTGGGTAAGCTAACTGATTGCATACCAGCGTGTTTTCCCCAACTTCCCGACTCAGCAATGACCCAACTGACAGCATTTCATTCGAATTGTCCCTTCTGAGTGAATATGATAGAAATAATCAACTCACAATCACGTGTGGAACAGAAATAAATTTCTGACTCACATCAGGATCGAACCCAGGTCTTTCAGTTAAAAGAAGTTGGAACCTGAGTGCCACTGCACACAAGGAATTACCTGGGTAAGCTAACTGCTTGCATACCAGAGTCTATTCCCCAACTTCCCGACTCAGTAATGATATCAGTGGCAGCACTCCTTGCCTTTCAATTGAAAGACCTGGGTTCGATCCTGATGTGAGTCAGAAATTTATTTCTGTTCCACACGTGATTGTGTTGATTATAATATCACTAAAGTATACAGAGAGTTGTCCATGAAAGAAAACACGTTTTTACAGAATCTAATTTCCTCAATGGAAAATATAAAATCGCCCTCTGAACAACAAAGCATCAGGAAGTAACAAAAGCTTTGCTTTCATTTTCTAGGGTTAATTTTTAGCAATGATTTTTATGTAGTTATAATTGTTTTTTTACCCGATTTCTTATTTCGAGTTGAAATGTGCCTGCACAAGACAGAGAGAGAGAGAGAGAGAGAGAGAGAGAGAGAGAGAGAGATCGTATGACTTTTCAAACTTCTCTCTAATGCAGTGAATCTGAAGGCGCGTGGGACCTCAGTTCCGGAACTTTCAGCTTTCCTTTTGTGGTCATCTCCCTTCCTCCATTTGCATTCAGTTTACGATGACGAATAATGGCATCATCTCGCATATTTCTGTGATAACTGTGATGTTACTAAAGGCTATTTCTTGCTTGTAGTCTGTTCCACACTTAAATTCTTTCATAACGAGCTTTCTCTCTCTCTCTCTCTCTCTCTCTCTCTCTCTCTCTCTCTCTCTCTCTCTCTCTTCCAAAAAAGCGCATGGCTGCGACCAAAAGATGGACGTCAAATTCAATTATGAGCAAAGTGAGAGTATTCCCAGGGACAAGAGAAATGATTCCATCTTGAGTAAAACAAGCAAAAAATGCGCTGAAGTTTCTACGGCGCCGTCGAGTTTTCTGTACAGCGTATAATGCTGTATGAGCCGCGGTCTATGAAACTTTCAGCCAAGGTCCGGTGGTGGCCCGTCCTATAGTGTTGCCAGACGCACGATCAGGGCTAACTTTAACCTTAAATAAGATAAAAGCTACCGAGGCTAGAGGGCTGCAATTTGGTATGTTTGATGATTGGAGGGTGGATGATCAACATACCAATTTGCAGCCCTCTAGTCTCAGTAGTTTTTAAGATCTGAGGGCGGAGAGAAAAACAGACAGGAAAAGTGCAGACAGAATAATATGCGGACGGAGAGACAAAGCTGGCACAATAGTTTTCTTCTACAGAAAACAAAAACAAAAAAAAATTGTTTAAATATTCCAGTACCGAAAGCTCTGTTTAACATTGATTCAATAAAAAGTATTTGCTGTGCCAGTCTACTTATTCAATTACCCTAGAGAGAGAGAGAGAGAGAGAGAGAGAGAGAGAGAGAGAGAGAGAGAGAGAGAGAGAGAGAGAGAGAGCGACGCAAACAACTAATCAAAGGATTCCTACTTCACGCCATTTAATCACCGATATTTCTAATTTAGTTTTAAACTGTACCCCTCTGGTATCCAAGGTGATCAGGAAAAAATGAATGAAGAAACAAATAAATATACAACTTATTAATATTAATACGAAATAATAAGTAAATAATTCAAGTAAGCGGAAAGCCGAAAGTAGCATTAACCGATATGCTTCAAGATAAATATGGAAGGAATGAAAGCTCTCAGACCCGTACAATTCCAAGATAACCTGGTAAGGGTCCTCTTAAATTACATGAGTGTGTTGTCTACCGCGTGTCAGGAATTCTGAGTTAATTGCAGAAACTCTGGGGTCTACTACAAAAGATGTTTTGGCCAAATGAAGGTAATTAATGACATTACGTGCACAGATTCCCCTCAGCAAATTAGTGTTGGTTACTGGGTAGGATTAAGTTCTCCATAATTTTCTTCCTCTAGTCTCTTTAGCTATCATGTAATAGTGATCAGTGTGTGTCTGGGAGTGGCTGAGGAGTGTGATTGTTCTTTTTGTTTTCTCATACTTATTTATTTTTTCCCAAACTGTGTAGAAGGTGTGTGTTAGGTGTGTGATTGGGCCTGGATGTGTTTTGTAGGCAAATGTGTAATTTTCCTGATAGGCCATGGCACCTCTTGGTTAATAACTTTGAAGTTGGTTTGTCTTTACCCTTTGTGTATATCCCACCACTCACTAAAGTTGATGGGCTTTTAAACTATAACAACAACATTTTTTAATTAAACTAACTGCTGAAGTGTGAGAAAGGTTATTGAAAAGATCATGGTGTAAAACAAATATTGATAAATTATTTGACCTGTATGACCCTGGCGTCAGTGTTTGACACATGACGAGTGACGACCTTGCCACGATCCCATGGAGCTCTAACAATCCCGGGATGGTTAAGCATTTTTAGCATAGTTAGGTGGTGAGGGCATTCACAAAGGACTTTTGTTGTTCGTGTTGAAGTCGATTTTTTGTGTGTGCGTGTGTTGTTTGTTTCTTGGGGAGAGATTGTGCATGCATTTTCCATGCTGAGGTGCTCTTATGTCGAACAAGATGAGGACTGTGGGAGAGTGGTCGGACATTGCGGGCATTCCATCCTGTTTGGAAAGGTCAGATTAGGAACAGGCAAGGCTCAGTTGTTATTGATTTCCGAATATTTGCATTTAGAGATACCGACTGGAGTAAAGAAAATGTCACTATTACTTTGGATAGCAGAGGCCATTAGAGATAGCAAAGATGGTCATTTGAATGTGAGTAATGTGTACTAAGAAACTTCGTAATTAGAAAAGATTGGAGAGAGAGAGAGAGAGAGAGAGAGAGAGAGAGAGAGAGAGAGAGAGAGAGAGAGAGAGAGAAGGTGGCACATGATTGGAAAGTTTTGAGCTTGAGACAAGTGAGTAGAGTGGAAAGGTTTGGTGTAAATACTGTACTCCTATGAAGCTGGTACCCACTTCAGTAAATCTAATGTTGCTGAGTTTTTTGTTCACTTCGAAAAGATTACTAATGAGTTACTGTGGCCAAAAGGTATGTAGACTACTCTTCTTGGTGTCGTCTTGTGGGAAAGGCACAGAAGGTATATAACTTTAGATGAATACATGAGTGCAGATTATGATAATGTTAAACCTATTATTTTAAAGGCATATAAAATGGTGCCAGAGACATACTGCCAAAAATTTAGGGAGTTGAGAAGCTGCCCACTCAGACATTTGTGAATTTACCCGAATTAAAGAGCAGGCCTTTAGAGACTGGATTAAGTCGAAGGAGGTGGATGAATTTAACAAGTTGAAAGAATTAATCCTGGTTGACGAGTGTAAAGCGTGTGTGCACAGTGAATTAAAGGTTCATTTGGAGGAGTTGAAGCTAGACACATTATAAGAAGCAGCCATTGCTTCTGATGAATACGTGTCGTCTCATAAGAGTTATGGTAGGACAGGGAACAACAATTCCCAGTGGGACAGGAATAAAAGTGGTAAGAGATCAAGAAAACGGCAATTAGTCACTAAAGAATAAATTTCCACTCAAGGGGGGAGAGCCGAAAATAGTATGCTACTTTTGTCATCAGAGTGGACACGTGAGGTCAATTGTGCCAAATGGAAAAAGCAAACTGACAGGGTAATGAAACCTGTTGGATTGCTGTCAAGTAGAGAAAGGTTTAAAGAGGAGAGTTCCAGAGTAATGATCATTTTAAAGTTATATTTCCACAAGTGGGGATTTTCTTAAATGAAGGAACAACGTAAGAAAGTCAACATTTTGAGAGATACAGGTACTGCAATAGTCTCATTAATTTTAAGGTCAGCTTTACCCAGTGGTTTGCTGAGTCTCAGAAGAGTATGTTTTTGTTAGGTGTATTTCTAACACAATATCTACATATTCACGGAATATGTCTTTATAGAGTCTGTTGGTTACTGGGCCTTCTGCATTACCATTAGAAGGCACTGATGTAATTATGGGAAATGATTTAGCTAAATGCAAGATAGACGTTTGTCCTATTTTGAGTATCACAGTTATGTGTGATCAGCTGAAGGCAGAGCTGAGACACCTATTGGCATTATCACTCGGTCGAGAACTAAAGTTGTCTACTTGGGGGAGCTTAATTTAGATTTGGGAGAATCAAATGTGGTAGATGGGTCTGTAAAAGGACTGCAACCTCATGTTGAGCTGGATAACATTATATATAGTAAGATTGTTTGGGATAGTGAATCTTTAAAGGGAGTACAAGAAGAATTCAGGCAGGTGGATGTCCATAAGCAAAATTGTAGTACCTAGGTATATAGAAAACAAATTGTTATGGCTATCACATAAGGATTCTTCTTTGTGTTATTTTTAAATTCAAAAAGTCTTACCGAAATTAGCAGAGAATTTCTTTTGGCCCTAAAATGAGAAGAGCTGTTAAGAGGCATATGACTATTGTCAGACTTATAAATAATCAGAAGCCAAACTAAAATTCTGAGGGCCCCTCTTGTACCCATTTCTTATGTTGGGGATCATTTAAAGAAGTGATAATAGACAGAGTAGTACTTCCTAAAAACCGTTAGTGAAAAAATGATATATTTCAACCATTATTGATTGTATCTCTGGATATCAAGAAACCATACCATAATGAACATTAAAAGTAAAAGGCAGTGGTAAGAATTAGTACAAGCCTTCCCAAAATTTGGGCTACCTAGGTGTACAATCAGACTCTTGGTATCAAATTTTTCAGCAAGTACTTTCCAGGAGAAAATGAGATAACTGAGGATTTAAAATGTGGCATTCTCTCCTTATCATCAGGGGGTCAGGGGTTGCTCTTTATTTGTTATTAACCTGTGTGAAAAAGTTTGTGTAAATTGAATAAGCCATTGAGGTATGCTCAAGAAAACTTAGTGAAGTTCAGGTAAAATGAAGAAATGGTTTTTGGTTTTTAAGCAAAAACAAAGAAGCTTTGAGGTTAGGGATAAGGTTTCAGTATTATTGCCTATACCTGGGAAATCCTCTTACATCATGTTTTCTGGTACTTGTGGAAATTATAAAGAAAAATTTAATAATAACCTTAATGATTTAGTAGAGACTCTGACCGGGAGGAAGAAACACCAGCTGTGTACATTAACATGTTACAACTGTATTCTGAAAAAAATGTACAGTAGCTCCAGCACTGGGTAATAAAGAATTTAAGGAATCATTTACAAATTAAGATCTATTTTGATCAGTTATCTTGTCCTTAGGTCACCAAATTTCTCAAAATCTTTCAGTTGGCAGTGGATGCTAGGACCTGGTGTTGGAGTAGTTCTCTCAGCTTGATTTTGCAGGAGTAAGTTGTCCTGTTGCCTATCACTCTTAGAAGTTACCTTCACCTCAAAAGAAGTATCCCACAACTGAGGAAACCATTAGCTTAATTTTTGCTTTACGCCACTTTGAGATTTACCTTTTTGGTCTACTGTCCCTACTGAAATTTTCACAGATCACAATCTTCTGGTATTCTTGAGGAAATTCCCAAATAAGAATCAGAGACTGATGAGATGGAATTTAGTTCTTCAGGGATGGAACTTGGAAATTAAAAATGTTCCTGGGGAAGATAACTTAGTGCCATATGCTCTTTCTAGAGTATAATATCTGAACTTTAACACTTTCTTTTTTAGAAATGTGTAGTTAGTATGCTAGTCTTATAATAATGAGATAAATATATGTGTACCAGTAAAGCATCCAGCGTTATCTCTCCCTGAGAACAATGGACCGTGACTCTGAGGAATGGCCAGGAATCAGAGATGATGTGGTAAAATCCTCACTCAGGTCAATTAATGAGGTCCAGAGGAACCATTTGGTTCAGGTAGCTACTCGTGTATTCGTGGTAACGTGGTCAGTGTAGATGCCGCTATTTCCTCCTTCCTTTCTAGTTATTAAATGTTTATCTGGCATTATAACAAGCTGCTTTGAAAGTAGCCTCACAACTGCAGTGGGCGTCTTTCCTTTTACTTTGTTCCCCTCTTCGATAAGATTGAACTGCAAACAATTTGTCTTATGAGTCCCATATCTACACAGTAAGGTGTGTTCTCCGGTTCTTCCACAGGTGCTATTTCAGTCATTTGCTCATTGAGCTTAAGAAGGAACCTCTTGCTCTCTCACGCCACCACTTTCCTCTTATGCTGATCTGTGAGGAATAAATGAAAAGGTACCCTTCCTAAAAATCCCCATTCGAATAAGAGATTGGAAATCACTGAAACTGAATTCTTCGTTGCGATCCTGATATCAGCTCTGAGACATCTTTTAGACTTTACAGACAAAGGAATGACTGGATGTGCGGAAGCTCTACGTGAAGAGGTGAGCTCCCCCGCCCCCACAACAAGTAAAAAGCAAAGAATTCGTGAAATTCTTAAGGGAATCCTGAGAGAAAACTCCATTCGGCAGTCCAGTTATGATGGCTCTCTTTGGTGACATGAATCAGTGGCTAATGAGTTGTGCGCAGGTGGCATGAGATGCTTCTGCTGTTATTATTGTCTTAATTAGGTTTTTCATTTTATTTCGTCTAAACTCTAACAGGAGTTTATTAAGAAGAGAGTTCCTCGCCGACCTTCGTTCGGGAAATATTTGTTTCACATGGTGCGCGACTCAAAAACCGCTATTTTATTAACACACTATTTCACCCTTATATTGTTCCTATTATAATGCAGTCATAGGCAAAATGCAGTTAAAGCTAACAGACAAGGCATAGCGATAAGTGAACTAAAAATAAAATGCAATCTTTGTTAAAATTTAAAAAAATTCACATAGAATAAAGAATATAAAAGAAAAATATTGACTACAAATAAGATACAGAAATCGAAAGTAGACTGATTAGACGGAAGCCAATTAACAGATGGAAAAAAAGAACCTCTCCTATCAGGGGCAACTTTACTTGAGATAGGAACCTGGTGCAGCTTCTGCAAATTCGATGACAAAAATCAGAATTAAACTTCTTGGATTTGCAGTAATTACATTCAAGAGCTGTCCTATCATGTCTATTAATCAGTTTTTCGTTTCCTAGTCGAATCAAAATAAACCCGTGTATACCAAACAAAGACTGCATTGCAGTTGGACAAACTTAAGACTCCTACTCTTTACCCAGTGCCGATGCAAATGGATTGATTTTAGTCCATTCTACCTAAATCAATCAGTCAGTCAGTGCCTCAGTCACCATAAACCCTGTCTTCTCCCATTTCTTTGTTTTTGAAACAGATCTGACTTAGGGATTAAGAAGGTAAAATAGCCGATGTCTTATCCAGACAGCATAGTGAGTAACACCTTGGGGCATTACTAGCGCCCAGAAACTCGATCTGAGGGCAAGAAAACCTAAAGCGGTTCTGAACCAATACTTTTACTCCAGGGGGCGTGGCCCACCAGCCAGATGGTGGTGGCACGTTCCCCTGCCGTCTTGTAATTCAAGGAACTTCATTCCACCCCCCTCCCTCTCTCTTGTCATTGTATTAATGTTAGAAGCCCTTGATACCCTTGCTTGAATTCAAGATATCAGGTGGAAATGTGTCGCATCCCCGGATCATCCTTTAGGCACTCAGTGCCACCAAGGCAGTGCCATGTTAGACACCGCCCATCAGTACTCAAAATGAAATAATACAAGAGATGTATCGTAATGATAAGAAGTCCCTTATAGGCATACTGCTACTTATTTAGAAGGAACTTATATGTAATTAATTCTTAAATTTTGTCACCTGCCTCAAAATTGCCTTGCCTCATAGTCCTAAAAGTAATGTACCGTAAGTTGGAAGAAAATTAATGTGCCATGTTAAAGTAGTTAATATTAATGTGTGTGGGAAATAAAGTACAGTAAAACTTCTTTCCATTTTGTGTTGGGGATAAAAGTAAAGTAAAAGCTTTTCCATTTTTGTTGGGAGAAGAGTAACGTAAAGCATCTGTGCCGACTTCTTGAATATCAGCATGTGCACCCGAATGAAAGTGCGTATGTTTTCTTCAGTGGGGAGCTATTATAAATTACAAGAAGTCGCTGCACAGCTGACCCTTAATTTGCCCTTAGTTATCGAGTAGAATCGTCACTGCATAGCCGATCCTAGTTGGATCTAGATATCAAAACAATTAAAGTTATCAGTTTGATCTGTCCCTTTTCTTTACCTGAAACAGACATTTAGAGGGCACGGTCGAAAAGAGCGAGGATAAGAGGCTGAGTGCCACACCCTTAAGCAACAGCCAACTAAGCTGCTTAAACAATCTTTTCTAACGCAGATTGCTGGCTGAATTGTCTTTCTGCAGGATACCTGGGAAGATACAAGCAGATGACCGGACACCTGGTAAATGACACATCTCTGCACAAGTCACCAGACTCGACAGATCTCTGCACACAGTCCATACTCGGCAGAGGTCTTAAAAGGACAGGACAGGAGAAATCTTTGCAGTTAGCCAGAGCTATCAGTACGTGAGAAGTGCTGAGAGCCCCTTCCCCACTTCCCTGTCCACACCCGACTCCAGACTGCTGCCATCTCTACAGTCATCCTCGAGTGATCGTCCAAGTGATAGGTGCTGTGCCATACGTATAGATTGTCCCTCGTCATCCCTTCGCCAGAGACCCACTTCCCCTAAGGTAAAGTACGAGTGAAGACTTTTCAATCATGATAGTTTACCATTAGAAGTGTTGTTGAGTGCCAGTATTCTGCCTCTCCATCAAAAGCCATTTATCCAGTGCCATTGCCAATGTTCTGTGTTCAGTGTAAAGTGTTCATTCATTCCTCGAGTCGCGCACCATCAGTGCAGCCTCGCGTCATTGTATGTGTTATATTTTCCTTTTACTGGCGTGTAATGTTTACTCTCTGTTGCAGAGGGCCTGCTGTGACTCACCTGGGACTGTGCCTTGCCATCATTCAAGACTTCCAGCAGAAAGACTTCAAGGTTGGGTAACCTTCTGGTAATTCACTAACCATTTCCTTTTGATTCCTTTTGGTAAATATAATTACTTTAGTTTAAACAAAAGTGTTTACATAACACCACTCATGATGAGCCTAGCTCGTAATCATCCCCATTTACTTTTCTTTATGATTTCCCTTAACGTAAAGTCAGATCTTAAGGCCAACTTGAAAAAAGATCCGTTGCCGGCCTGTAAACCATTCTACG
>NC_089766.1:21116123-21133017 GCF_040412425.1 Macrobrachium rosenbergii | reverse complement strand
TGACTGTCCAGTCTTTGGATGGAGTATGGCGCTTTATTGAGAGAGAGAGAGAGAGAGAGAGAGAGAGAGAGAGAGAGAGAGAGAGAGAGAGAGAGAGAGAGAGATTAATTTCTGGAAGAGAATCGAAGGGCAAGGCTGTGGTATGATGGAATATCTGGCCTATTTTAGATGTCCATCGTTACGTTTCAAAAGTGGTCAAATGCCTGGTTTATATTTATAAGAAGGTGGAGGGCTCTGTGAAATACGGGCAATTGGCCACTTACAAATGATATCAACATTAGCATATACTCGTAGACTAATTACTGTTCTAGAGTTCAGGAATGTCAAGAGAGAGAGAGAGAGAGAGAGAGAGAGAGAGAGAGAGAGAGAGAGAGAGAGAGAGAGAGAGATCCTGCAAAGAAAACATTTTCTAGCTTAGATGTCACTGATATTCAATATGGTGTCTTATTTTAATTTTTCTTTTTGAATTCTGCGTCTCCTGCATTGGATGACGACATTCTGCAATGCAGAACTCATCGCCAGAGATTTCATTTTAGTCTGACGTCAGCTCTGTTCTGTGTAGTGAGGGAAAGAGACACTCACTAGTTGAGTAAGAATAGCATTATTTAAACCATACTTTTCGCAAACATATACCCGCAGTGATACTCATCTGGTGGAAGAAGAAGCTTAAATAGAAAAATTACCAGTTCTTGATTGCAGTTCATCAGTTCCTTGAGGAAGCTGTTGGCTAAAGCACAACTTAGTCCTCTGAGCACCGAGGGCAGAGCACAAAACGAGAAGCTAAGGACAGTCGTGCATGGAGGCATCAGCTGACTTCAACATGCCATAATCTTTCGTAGCAAGAAATGGAAAATCGATGAATTTCGTTAATCAGTTTAGTTGTACACCTGGGAGGGCCCCAAGGTACCCCTTACACTGTTTCTTCCATGGCTCACTGTAATTGGAAGTCAGGATTCTTTGCTGCGTAACATCTAACTAACTGCATCCCTATTTGCATTTTTCACATCATCCATGCTTCCTACTTGGTTGGTCAACTTCTCTAACATTACTTATTAGCTCAGTTCCCAACTCCTATTTAAATTTAGGAACAATGCTCCTTATTGCTTTCAATAATAATAATAATAATAATAATAATAATAATAATAATAATAATAATAATAATAATAATAATAATAATAATAATACAAAGAGTGTATACAAAACAAGTAAATCTTGGGCCCTGAGAATTTGGACAGAAAGCTTCCATAATTACCTAATATATCAGTCGTGACCAACGAACCTGAAGGGTCTATTATCGTGCCTTGGCAATCTACCCTTGAAATCAGACGCACTGCTGACCGGCAGTTTGTCATGACGCGATAATGTAACCTTTTAGCTCGTTGTTCGCAGAAAGTAGCAAATATGTGGCGCTGCAGGTGAATTGTATAGTGCAGCAAACCTTGGTTCTCAGCTTGCAAATGATTTCGCGCACGACCTCTAAGAACACAGGCGTTGCGATGCTGTCTCTCTTTTCCGAGGGTGATCTCAGGGCGTCTCTGCCGCGTGGATTTTCCTGCAGAGAAGCAGTGGGCGTGTCAGAGGGACTAGGACTTGAGTCCTGCCGTGGGAATGGAAGAAATAGCTATATTATTTGTTAGTACGATTTGTTGAAATGTCTATAGAATGCAGATGTCATGTCTTGTTGCTTTTATAGGGATGAATGAATTGAGGAAACCTTCTTATTGCCTCGAATTACAAAAAAATCATGATTTCATGAATTGAAAATACTGCAACATTATGCATAAAAAAAAAAAAACAATAGTCTCTACAGGAAATTGATGAATACTCTGTGGTTACCGATCATATGAAATTTATCGTCATGAAAGAGTAACGTAGTATGGAAGGAAAGGGAAGGCTTTATATCAACAAAGTAAAAAAAAAAAAAAAAAAAAAAACTAATTAACAAAATTGGTTGTAGAGAAGAGGTACACTAATTGTAGTGCTGCATCAAGGAACTAATTCGAGAACGTAAAAGAAAATGGATATGAACAACAACAATTTCAGGGTCTTGAATATTCCCCTTGCAATATTATGAGTTGAAGATTAATGGCTTGGCAAGGGTCCGGAATAGAAGCCTTGCACGTTGAATCACCTTCCTTAAGTAAATTGCATTTAATAGATAGGCTAATGGCAGTGGTTATCTCCGTAATCCTCAGGCGAAGGAAGAAGTGTGGCGTGATTTGTCGAACACTTGAGGGAAGGAAGTCCATTTTCCTGCTTAGTTGAAAGCAGAATTAGTTCGTTCAAGCACGCCTCACATGCGATGGTTGGATACTCGAAGGAATCTCTTCATAACAAGGCCCTTCATCTTTTTTTTCCCCTTCCAAGGGAAAGGCCTACAGTCATTACTCTTCGAACGGGACGAAACGTCGTCTGTGTCTGTGTCTGTGTCTGTTGGGGTTTGCTGGGCTCTTCCGTTTCCTTTTCATAAGTGGTTGTTATCATCATAAAAATAATAGTTAATCTTTATCAGACTTTCGTATTTTATTCAAAGCTTTTAATTTTGATGAGGAGTTTATAAAATCAAAACTTAATCGTTCTTTCAAGTGGTATTCTTTAATTAAATACGTGAGCTATGTGATAGTAGATGTATTTGCATCCGGTAAGGGAACAGTCTTTTACTGTTACTTCTCTCTCTCTCTCTCTCTCTCTCTCTCTCTCTCTCTCTCTCTCTCTTCTCTCTCTTAATACATATTGGTCATAGTGCGCTCTTTATTCACCCCCTTTAACTGGCTGTACAAAGGTGAACTTTTACTTAAAATATAAATATTGTCTTGAACACGGTTCTTCCTCTGTCTTCATTCCGCAGTTGTTGCATGGCCTCTGCAATGCGTCTGCCTCTTTATGGAATCCTTGTATATGAAAGACCCTAATTTATTATCCTTTGCAAAGGTTAATGAGGCCCTACATTCACATTTGCTGAACGTCTCAGTTCCTTTGTTTCCCTGACTTGGATGATCGTGTTCAGTGTCTTGGTAAATGCTTTGAGGAACCGAATGGAAGGGTTTTCTGCAGCCATGTCTTATGCAAAACACAAAAGGGCTTTTACTGCCTCCTTTTAAGGTTTACGGATGCGAATAATAGAGATGCTCTCTTATTGACAACGGAAACTGAGCCTAACTGACCGTCGAAGCATAACATTCATGTACTGAATATCTTTTCTGATTTTTCCTTTTTGGGAGATGATTCCGTAGTGGCTCCTGTGCTATAGGCGGTTTTGGATAAGGTCGTAAAGATCGTTAAGGGTTAGACGGGTCGAATATCTGAGTAAGTTTCTCTCTCTCTCTCTCTCTCTCTCTCTCTCTCTCTCTCTCTCTCAAGGACAAACAAATTGGATCAGCTAATATTTACAAGCTATCGAACAATATTTGATCTGAAATATCATAACCATTTTATTTCATGGGATGGATTTCTAGTGACCATGGGGACTGAGGCCTTTCCTGAAGATTGTATTTTACTTCTGCTCTTTGACAGATGGTTTTGTGCAGAAAGAGAAAGAGAGAAAGAGTCCATCGGTTGCCTTAAAATACAAACAAATATTATTCACAGTTACCAAAATCCAGTTGAAAGATTCTAAGAAAAGAAGTCGAAAGCGAATCCAACTCAACCCTGATCTTCTATGCAAGAGGCGTTGATCCACCTTTCGACATTTCACATCATAGTGTCCTGTAAGCTGGGCAGGCTATGGCGATGAACTTTCCTTTAACAGAGTCTGGAACTATTTCGATGTTTTCATGACCAGGATAGCAGGAAGGAGATATTGTGGAAGTTAGTGACAACCATGTTATAATGTTCGAAGACCAAGATCCAGTCTAGCAGACGAATCCCAGTGTCTGAGGTCACTGGTCACGAGATCACTCTCTGGTGAAAGTATCTGAGTATATCTTGAGCGATGACACAAATAAGTAGAATAGATCTGATAAAGAGAGACGCCGAAGAGATGGAGGCAGAATACATACATTACAGATGATGGGCCTTTCGTTCACCCAGTCTTATGGCTGTATCGAGACACTCATCAAGAACAGGCAGAGGTGAAGCACACACACGGCCTTTCGTTCGCCCAGTCTTATGGCTGTATCGAGACACTCATCAAGAACAGGCAGAGGTGAAGCACACACACGGACTTTCGTTCACCCAGTCTTATGGCTGTATCGAGACACTCATCAAGAACAGGCAGAGGTGAAGCACACACACGGACTTTCGTTCACCCAGTCTTATGGCTGTATCGAGACACTCATCAAGAACAGGCAGAGGTGAAGCACACACACACACGCCCAGTCTTATGGCTGTATCAGACACTCATCAAGAACAGGCAGAGGTGAAGCACACACACGAGTTCGCCCAGAGGCTGTATCAGACACTCATCAAGAACAGAGAGAAGAGAGTTCACCCAGTCTTGTGGCTGTATCAAGAGAGAACAGAGACAGAGAGAGAGAGAGAGGCCTTTCGTTCGTTGGCTGAAAGGAGCCACATTTGTTTTCATCGAATAGTAGGGCTTTTTTTTATTAGTCCTGAACAGTCATGTTACTGAATTTTTGTAACTACAGCAATTACAAACTAAATGTAATTTGGAAACAGAAGAGGAAAACCGGTGAATGTGTACAAGATGAACTCTAAAGCCAAGATGCACTCATGAAACTGAAACATACGACATTTGTAATAGAAATCTCCTTCAGTTTGATTCCTGAGCCTTCTCTCCTTCCGGATACCTGTCCAAGAATATTATAAAAAGATGAAGTAAAAAATTTACACAGGCTTTTATAAAATGCACTAAAAAGTAAAAAATAAATTTTTGAGACACACCAGGATTTTCTGACAATTAATCATGTATTATCCAACAAAAATAAAAGCGTGGGCGCCGAACATGGAAGGAAATGATATAAGAAAAAAAAAAAATCTTATCTTGTAGCATTTCCTTTGCTTGTTTGGCGCCCATGCTTTTATTTTTGTAGACATAATTAATTGTAAGAAAATCCTGATATGTCTCAAAAAAAAAAAATTTTGTACTTTTAGTGCATTTTAATAAATGTGTTTAATTTTTTTTTTTATTTTTGTTTTATACTTTTTTGATTTTGACAGAAATTGTAACCGATTTATGATTATAGCTAACGAAATTGAACGTGATATCTGTCGAGCCCAAGGAAGTTTGAAACCTCCGTAGAATGATTAACTTATACTACTGATTCAAAAAGTATGAAAAAATTCGAAGAATTTCTTACAAATCCTGAGATACTGGGAGAGGTCACTGTAGGGTCACTAGAGGCCACTGCTGACATACTGATCATGTAAGATTGTACTGTCACCGGGATTGAGTAACCATGCAACATTTCAAGTCCATCGGGCGAAGGGAACAGGTCGATAATTGAGTTACAAGTTTTGACCCAACACACAAACAGACGCAGAGGTCAAGTTAAATAAAAGTACCCAATTCTCAGGACTTAGAGCCTCTGAATGTACTTAGTGAGGCTGCCTCGGATAAGGGCGTAGATAGATTGCATTCATCTAATCGGTTATGATTTACTGATAATTTTACTGTTTTTTTATTAGACAGTTATATTTTATTCATATGGAATTTGCGTGAAATAATATCGTTTCCTATCAAGAATCTTTGAAGGTAATAGAACATAATTAGTGATTTATGTTATTCTGCTAATTTCACTGTTAGTACGTCTGCGTCAGCATTTGAATAGGATATAAATATTGACTCTGAAATCAGAATTTAGTTTCATGGACCAAACCTTCTGATGTATTAGAGGCATAAATTCTACCACCACACCCCACAAATAAAAGAGAGAGAGAGAAAAAAAAATGGTGAGAATCTTTGACATCTTTGACTAAAAATGATCTCAGACAATGCAATGTCCATAATACTATACTTCTGAAACTGACCTAAAAAAGCTTAATGTTTTTAATAAAAATAGTTTTCATGGATGAAATTTTCCTTTTCTTAATACAACGCCAATCGCAATCATTTCGCGGTTTTTCTCGTATTGCATGGGAGGTTTTACAAAGACAATAATTATCTTTTCATACGTTTTCTGTCCAAACGCGGGATGTAAAGAAAAGGCTTTCTGGACAGGAAGTGGTGTTTGGAGTTGACAGACGTCGACTACAATAGTCTTCTTCAGTATTTGAGATCCCCATCTTTTCTCTTCGGCCTTCCTTCCTTTCCTCCGTCTAACCAGCACTTCCTCTTCCATGATCTCTCCTGAGACATCTTGCTTATCGTCCCTCCTCCTCGTCAGATGCCCAAACCATCTCAGTCTTGATCCTAACATAGTGGCTTCAGATAAACAAAACAAGGCAGAGCCTAGCCACCATGCGCGGATTAATTAAAAAGGTACGGAAATGACACGAATATGAAATATGCACCGAATCTCTCTTCAGTTAGAATGTTTGGCTTTGAAGCTGGGATTCAAATGGGAGTATCTTCCTCCCATATGTATTACCACGATTCACCACAAATCCCATGACACGTTTAGGGCACTGTATATACCTGGAAATCATTGCAAAATCCTTATCACTTCCAGAACCACGAATAACCAGCTCATTAATTATGCATTCATGGACCCGGCAGAAAATGTTGAAACTCTGGAGCTCTAACAGAAGCACAAATGAACCCCGATTTTGAAAGCTTTCATTTTGATAATGATTCGTGTAAATCTGCATTAAAAAAAAAATAGCTACGTGTTATACGATAAGAAATTCAGAGGTAGAGAAGTCAGAGGAATGATCAACGGGATTTATTAACCGAATCTTTCATTTCTGCCTTTTAGCTCATGTTTCTAAATTTCTGAACTTCCCTTCATACTAACAAGCTAAATGACCATCATTTTCCCCTCGCTTCTCCTACACATGATAGGATGATGATGCTTGCAATGTCCAGCTTTTGCAGTTGCGTGATGCGCTTCCCGGTCATTTATCTCAAGACTGTCTCCAGGAAAACTTTATATTCACTGTTCGAGTGAGGGTCATCCTTTGCAAGCAGTTGATGGATGAAAAAGCCAGACAAGAGAGACAGTGTCATCGTCATGAACATCGTAGCCATAAGTTTCAGTTTCAGGAACTGCCTCTACAGTGAGGGTAAAACTTGCTTCGTCCAATCTATAGTTATCTGATATTTATGAAGCATAAAATTCTTCTCTCTGAAAGCTTCAAGTGTAGGAGTTGATTTTGTTGATGAGATGAAATGGGCTGTTTCTTATTTTAGTTTCATATCGATTTTCTGTGTCTGTCTGTCTGTCTGTCTCTCTTTGTTTCTCTCTATATCTCCCTCCGTAGCTCATGACCATTGCTGTTTGACACCTTTTTGATCCTTAATGGGTCATCCAGTCTCTCTCTCTCTCTCTCTCTCTCTCTCTCTCTCTCTCTCTCTCTCTCTCTCTCTCTCTACTTATGCGCAACATTCTTTTTATTAAAAGTGGTTGCCAGTACTCAGTGCTATCTTATTGCAAGAGAGAATTTTTATCGAAATTATTATCTTCAGAAAGTTCACAAGTCATTTGCGCATCTTATTGGACCTGCTATGTTTTTGTAAAGACTAACTGAATATGAAAAGTATTTACGCAAGCGTTATAAGTAAATCTAAATATATTGATCGCAGTTCAACTATAAATTGCACAACGGAAATATCCAAACACGAATTGAATGATCCACGTTTGACAGTCACGTTAATTAGGCTTTTCGAGCGCTCCTGGTATGAAGCGTGGAGATGCAGACTGAAGAAGCAACAGGATGCCTCTTGAATGGCTGGGCTGATTTCACAACGCTTCATGATGGAGGGAGTTCAATGCCTTCCAGCTACATATTAGATCCCAAGTCCATAGAGTCTGATGCAGTTGTATCAGCATCTGCTGCAGATGCTTTACGTCTACGTCTAAAATGAAAAGGGAAAAGATTCAGAAATATTACGGAGGGCAAACAGACTGACAGATTAGGGGTAATAAGAGGCAAGCAGCCAAACAGACTCAGAAGGACAAGAGAGAGAGAGAGAGAGAGAGAGAGAGAGAGAGAGAGAGAGAGAGAGAAATGAGTATACCTTAGTAAATTTAACCAGACCACTGAGCTGATGAACAGCCCTCCTAGGCTGGCCCGAAGGATTAGACTTATTTTACGTGGCTAGAGAACCAACTGGTTACCTAGCAACGGGACCTACAGCTTATTGTGGAATCAAAACAACATTATAGCAAGAAGTGAATTTCTATCACCAGAAATAAATTCCTCTAATTCTTCATTAGCCGGCCAGGCCGAGAGAGAGAGAGAGAGAGAGAGAGAGAGAGAGAGAGAGAGAGAGAGAGAGAGAGAGAAACTTCAAACCCTCACCTTTGACCACACACCGGTTCTGGGGAGCAGGTGACCTGAGAGACAAAAGCAATACACACACAGACACATTGATGAGTTCTTTTGATGTTCTTCATCTACATCTCGTGTTCCTTTACGAAGACACACCGACATAAAAACGGCACCAGTCCAAAGTAGCTCCTTCACCCTCCAACAAGTAGTCCTTGTTTGACTGTAGTAAGTGAGGGACATTCCAGGGTCCCAAGACATTGCCGGCTGGAGGTAAGAGTTTTTCTTTTCTTTCAGACGACTTAAAATCCCGTGAAAATTACAAAAATCCTGACTACGATATCGTCAACGTGACTGAATTTCAGCCAAGGATGAACCAGCAAGGTTTCTATTTAATTTTAGTCACAAAATACAATCGTATAACGCTGTAACGCTGAAACTCTCGATGTGCTGCAGTAGAAACTCTCAGCCACGAACGGGCAGCGCTTTACTGTAGTTGCTCCTAGATGAGGGCGAGCTAGATGCGTTGGGGAGACTTTCCGGCTAGGTGGCTAACGGCAGCTCATGGTATGTGTTGCAAAACAAACCCGAACATCATCATTTTTGCTCAGGAATATTGCTTTTACACAGAGGTTTAAATTTATGCTACCTTTATGAGAGCTTAGATATTAAGGCGACGAAAGGAGATAAAAATGATAACAGTGAATTAAAGTTCCGGATTCCGTTTTCCGAAAAAGGGAGTGTCATCAGGAATGTCGTCTTTAGCACAAGTATAACAATTGTTGAGTACTATTGATTAAGCAGGCATTCATGGAAGGCATCTCTATAGCTTTCATTTCTGGTGCAGCCTTTGGGTAGATTATTGAGCTCTGAGGGAATTAGGGAGAATGGGCGTCCTCGGCCAGAGAGGACGAATGAGGAAAGCCAACGAAGAAGGGCGGGTGCAGGTGAGGAGAGGAAGAGAGCGAACGGCGCTTTCATTTCGAGGATCTCTTGAGCAGGTAGGAAGCCCCTTCTGCAAGTGCCTTCAGGTGACTGTGCCTTCGATTTTGGGGAAGAGGTCGAATGGTAAGAAAACGCAGAGACGATATTTATTTGGACAAGACTAATAATAAGCTTCTCATGACTGGCCTTGGCTATAAGATTAGCAGTCGTACGTTTGCAATAATAAATATATGAACAGTTTTTGGAAAAGAAATAGTATAAAAGTTACAAAAACACAACAGGAAGACGAACGTATAAATAATCAATGATTGGTTGGGACTCGGATCTAAAACGATGACAAGAAAAAATGTGACCAAGAAGAAAATTGCTGACCTTTTACACTAATTATCAAAGATTTGTAAAAAAATAAAAAAATGGAACGAGACTAACAGCTGATAACTGTATATAGATGTTAGCAAACAAGGCACAGGACATTTCTGATGATTCCTAAAGAAAGAAAAAAGAAAGAAAAGCAAAATCTCTGTCCCTGTGGATTTTATGCCAGGACCCTCCTCACGTCCTTCGTTCTTCAGGAAGACCCTGACCCCCTTCGCCTGTTCCCGGATGGTCCCGATCACTGACTGACACCTTCCGCCATCGTCAGGGCCTTTTCAACAATATCAGCCGGTCGAGGGGACATCCAAGGTCCAAAGAGTTCCATCATTCCTTTCGCTGATTGGGAAAAGGCAAATGCTGACTGCTTTTGACAGTTACCGGAAGTTTTCGTATTAATGCAAAACACAATCCCATTGTGATAAAATATATATATATATATATATATATATATATATATATATATATATATATATATATATATATATATATATATATATATATATATATATATCGATAGATAGATAAATAGATACATATATAAAATCTCTATATTCTTTTTTTGAAAGGATGGTCTTCGAGACAAACAAACAAGACTCTCATATATATGTACTGTATATATGCATAGGCCCTATATGATAGCAAATGAAGAATCGAATCATGTACAGATGTTAATAACGGAAAGTTTGCATTAAAACTGAAGTTGACAATAACATCCTTGGGATTTATATATTCTGTAGACTAATCGTCGGCAGTTCATATTTCTGAAAAGGAGCTGTTGTTATCATAAACAAACAAGACTTCTTGGTTTGGTACTGCATGCAGCTAAGTAGGCCCCAGACCCTGAGCTGATTAAAGTACAATAAGAATCGAGTCATTAAACTTATTTAATACCCACAAAATCAGTTGGTTACTTTGCACTGACCTAATAACCTATTAAGGATTTATAGTTTCACATTGACTAACTTGCCCATGAGCCCTATCATCCTGAAATACACTCCTTAACTTATCATCAGCCGGCGGAGGCTCAGGTTTGGAAAGAAGATGACATGTCCTGCCCATTCATTCAGGTAGAGATTAGCTCTCACCTAAAATGTACATTTGTAGAAAAAAAAAAACAGTAGGAAAGATCACAAAAAGTTGAAGAAAGAAAATGCAAGTTAAAGTAGCCAAAGAAAAGGAAGTGAAAGTGAGCTTGATGAAGCACAGCCTCTGGGTGAAAGTCCAACCGCAAAGAAGACATGACTGCAGAGGCTCCCTAACTGACAGTGCAGGCGTGGGACTTCAGGTGAGTTGAACCTTGCAGTACAAGAGCAGGTGTGATCCATCGAGGCCTCCTGTTTGTGTGTGTTTCATCCTGCTGATTATTCAGGGTTGGCTGTACAATGCTGGAAGCTTTCTTTCAACTGTAGTAACTACTATAGGAGGAAGACTTTTCTTCTGAGAATAAACTGCTAATCAAGAGAGAGAGAGAGAGAGAGAGAGAGAGAGAGAGAGAGAGAGAGAACCTGGGAAGACCTATTTTTTACTTTCATGATGCTAAACATTTTGACAAGTTACTGAGCACTGGAGACTGTTTAAGTTTGGGACCAGAATTTGTTATCTGCTGTTGTGCAAGAGAGCCAGGAGTGTTACACGAGATATGTTATGCTATAACTTATAAAAGAAATTGAAATGACCTCATAAACTGCGAGCTGTGCTACAGGAAAAATCATAAACTATAAATTTACTCATCTTCATTTAAAGATATTTTGTTTATATTTCGTCAATATAAACACATTTCTGTCTCATTCATATCTGCAATGATTTTATTATCATTATTAATATCATATGTTGAAATGAGACAGCTTTAGGTGCTTCTAAGGAAGTAGGGGCATGGAGGGAGAGAGAGAGAGAGAGAGAGAGTGGTTCTCGGGGTTTGTGAGAGGAAGTCATGTGTCAAGAGTGAGGGGAAAAGAGAAACACGGAAAAACATTTTTCTCATCAACGACGCAATTTAAGTTTGGTTTTATACTATTCCTCTATAGTCGATCTTTTATAATTTGCAGGATGCTGGTTAATGATGATATTAAGGGAAAGTGATAAAATCCTTAATGCGAAATAAAGTTTATAGAATGATAAACAATTTAATAAAAACATTTTATACAATCAGCGTTATATCATTATAACTGACGTGTCCATATGCGCATAATGTAAGGTGTTAATTAACGTTTGGCAATATACGTGCCATGAAAGAGTTTCTGAATGAAGCTTTTGCAAAGCTGTTTCGAATGTCAAACGCTGAATGAAAGCTCAGTGTGGGCCGGAAGAGATGGACGCCGTTTGCTGTGTCATTAGAGTAAAATGAGGAAGAATGAAGTATTTTTAGCAACTCTGATCCTCCTGCTGATGGCTCAGGTCTGAGTCTTTTCTCTGGAAAAAAAAACTAATAGCGAATGAGAGAACTAGAATGGAGCGAGAGAGCCATCCGCTGGTCTAATGTAGGTGACCCACAAAGTGGGATGTGGTGGAGGAGGCCACAGGAAGGTTTTGGGAGTCTGAATGACTCAGGCTGTAAGAGGGAATGAATACGAAAAATTGCCATTGTGAATCTTAAAGATTCCCCTGATTTCGTGTTGAAAGTAACGGAGAGACAGTGAACATAAAAGTGTAAAAACATACACTGATACAGGTATATTCTACATGTTCACATGAAGGTACACAGTCACTGAACGTTACTGAACACTGATAGCTTTCAGTGCACGACTTTAATTTTCTATTTGCAAATTGGCGATGATTATTATTCCGGAGTGACTGAGTTTGTTTTTATTTTCTCCCACGTCTACTCTGCTTTTCAGTTCTGCAAATGTTTTGTTTGTTTTATCCGTCACTTAAACGCATTTTTTAAAGAGTTTAGAGTGCAACAACAAACTATTTCTATTATTATTATTATTATTATTATTATTATTATTATTATTATTATTATTATTATTATTATCGCTGTTTGTTTCAAAGTAATGTAAAATTTCTATTAAGGCTAGAAAATAAGTGTGATGAATGGCGCCAGCCCTGCACTGGTTTGCATTCTGAAAATCTGAGGGACGAAGGTCTGATATCACCCTGAATAGAGATGGACGTCGTTTGTGATTTCATTAGAATACAATGAAGAATAATGACAGATCTTCATCAGCTCTTGGAGCTCCAGTTAATGGCCACCTTGTGCCTTTGTTTTTCCACTTTCTGGTACTAAATGATAGAAAATGAGACAACCAACGGCTGAGTGAGAGAGTTAGGAAGAGGAGGATCTGATAGGCGTGACTCATGAACCAATAAGGCCACCAAGGTCCTTTATATAGTCAGAGGTCGGCTCATCAACGAGCTCACGCGCATGGGGTGGAGCTTTTGTGACGTCAGTTGTAGGCTGCGGTGGCCGAGGTTTCAACCTGACTTCCTACATTTCTACTGTACCGCCAGATCTGTGTGTCACGCCGATTAACTTCCAACAGCCATGCCTTCACTTTTGTGCTGTATTTGATGCTGCGATAATATTGAAAAGACCTTTAATTTGGGTATTTGATATTTTCTTCCCAAAAGAAGAAAGAACGAACAAGAACTGATCTAATGTAAGTTTACAAAACGCGCAGACGACGTGAACTGGAAGTGTTCTCAATTTGTTCAGTCCATTTTAAAGCAGAGGACTAAGCTGATGTCATGAAACACCGACTGCTGGGAGTTGAAAGCCACAAAAATCAAAGTTTACTGAAGAAAGAGGCTTTGCCATCCTTTTTTTTCCTTTTTTGGTAAGCTACATTACAAGCTGAGCAATTTGCTACCTTCATGATACTTTCTCTTTCGACTTTTTCTAAAAATATTTCACCGTCTATAACATCTAGATTACGATATGCAAATTGCTTTTAGACTTTATAAAATTAAAGTACTCTGCTAATGTCTTTAAGTAACCGTTAAAAATTTAAAAGATATTCTAAGGCTTTTTGTTCCATAAGAGTTAGTAGGAATTGTTGCTGTGCATTCATAAAATCCAAAATGCAACACTGTCTTTTCAGGTAGAAATGTATCTGAAAAGGATGAAGAAAGATGTGCACGAGCCATGAAGTGAGGACTCAGAGGACAGCCAGGGAGATGTTTTGTGAAATGGAAAGTTGTCATTGAGAGACAATTTTTCCAGAATTTCTGCTCAAGAAATTATTGCACAGCCTGAGGAGAGTTCTAAATGAAATGTTAAAAAAAAAAGTAGAGAAGTGAAGAATTCCAGAAAAAACAGAGCATTTGGAAAAGACCAATCAGTCCTGAAACTGATCAGTTTGGAAAAGGAAGTGGCAGAACCTAAGTTCATACATTAACTGAAACAAACAAGATATTTCAACCCGTGCTAAGTTCAGCACATAACTAATAAACTTGTCAATCAATGAAGCGATGAAGACATATAATTAGCTTTCACTCTCAGGAGCACGAACACCAAACGCTATTCATGTCTGCGAACCAAGAGAGAATTTCCTCTGCCTTCAAAAAGCACGCTGAACAAACGAGCACAAAATCTGAAATGTGAGCCGGGGATGTTGCATTCGGTTGTCTCTCTTGAAGGCAAAATCAGAAGCAATGACAGAAACAAAAAAACTTTCTGTAATTTCATTTGATGAAACGAATATTGCTAGTAAGTGGAGTTATGACAAAGGGACGGACGTTTTATATGAACCTCGTGATAAAGTTCAAGTTGTTGTGTTAAGTGGTTTGATGGGAAGCTGGAAACAACCCATATACTACCAATATGATGACTCCAATATTCTTAAAAAGTGGTTTATATTATCAAAAGTGTTGAAAAGGTGGCGATTGTCCATGATCTTAGACCTAATAATGTGGGGGTTTGGAAAGAATTTGGGATTGATCCCCTTACATGCTGATCTGGCATTATAATAGGCTTCTTTGAATAGTAGCCTTACATTTGTGGTGTCTTTTCCTTTTGCTTTGTTTCCCCTTCGATAAGATGGAATTACAAACAATTTGTCTAATCAATGTCTTGTCTTTGTGCAGTATAGTGCCTCCCGGTTCTTCGCAGGTGCTGTTCAGTCATTACTCTCGGAGCTTAAACAAGGAACCAGTTGTTCTCCTGGCCACCACTTTCCTCATCCGCTGATCTTTGGCGAAAAAACTGAGCACCTTACCCATCGCTCCATGCAGCCAAGAAGTTGCATCCTTGGTTGAATTCCTTCCATAACTATCCTCATATTAACTCTGAGTCGTCTGTTACAGCCGAGGGAATGACTGATGTGCTGAAGCGCCTATGAAGAGGTGGCCTCGCCAAAAGATTCACGCGTTACCATTTGGCCTTCGGTACTGGGAGACAGGGTTGATCATTTTCAGATGATCGAGAAGCGATCCGCTCTCTCTCTCTTTAAATTCAGCAAAGAATTCGTGAAATCTCCAAAGGAATCCTAAGAAAACTTTCATCCGGCGGCCCAGTTGTCATGGCTCTGCTGCCATAAATTAGTACCCAGCGAGGTGTGTGTACTGGCTGTGGATGCTTCTGTTGTCATTATTGCCTGAATAGGTTCTTCATTTGCTTCAGTGGTTTTCAGTGTCATCTTTACCAATATAGGAACTATTACAATGAGTTCTAGCTACGCTCGGGAAATGTTTTTACAGAGGTCCACATCAGGCCTCTTATTCAGTTCAACTCCTCACGATACTTTCGGGCCAATCCGTGAGCGGGATACGAGGCCAGTTGAATGTAAACCAAACAAGCAAAAGCAAATTTTCGTGCAACTGCAGTCCCAATCCAGCCTGCAGCGTTGTAGTAAATTCAAGGTAACGTGCAGAACCTATTTAACAAATGAAGAAGACTCAGCAACTCAACTGTTCAAATGAAAACCCGCTCACATGTCGCTCTTCCTCTCCGTGCACCAAAGGAAGCCTTTCAATGAATGATTCCGCACCGCTGGGGAGCTTCCGGTTCCAATTATTTCCATTTCTAGCAAAGCGATGCCTTCAAGCCACTCTCGCATGCGGCATCACTTGGCTTTGTGGAATTTCAATTCCATTAGACTAAATTATTCCCGATTCGCCCCTTCCTCTGCTTCCGCGAACGCGTTTGCATGATTCGTTTCATATTGCCAAAGTGCTTGCGAATTCCGCCTGTATGTCAGATTTGATTGCTTGCGAACTTATTTGGAGTGTTGATAATTTAAGGAACAGGAAGCTCTTGAAACTTGTTTTTCTTTGTTTCGCCTGTGATGCAGGGAAGATCTCTCTGTTGTCATTTAAATGGTAATTTGATTATATATATATATATATATATATATATATATATATATATATATATATATATATATATATATATATATATATATATATATATATATATATATATATATGTGTGTGTGTGTGGGTAGGTGTGTGGGTGAGCATGTGAGTGTGTTTGCGTGTGTTTGCATTCGCACTTATTTTTATGTTCATTTGACTTCCACCGAAAGCAAAGTGTGCAACTGAGTGTAAATCCTGCGGAAAGATTAAAAAAATACCTCCGGTTCCTTTTAGGCAAGAAATTGTATATTCATTTATAAGACGATTACAGAGCTTATTAGTCATTTGAGGTGGAGGGATCACATAGCCACATTAATCATGTGGATGTACAGTAGAAGTCCTTTGATTAAATTCCAAACAGCGATTTATCAGAGACCATTTTTTAGATTAAAGATTATATTTGCTCATGATTATTAATAAGAACAAAAGAATCACTTTTGGCCTCTCTAAAGTTAGATTCTGTATTAATAGGTGAAGTGAGTTACATTGGATTTTATAAAAGAAATTATATATTCATATACGTACATCCTGGGCTTCATTAGAATTCCACAACAGTATGATATAGCCATTTATTACTGAAAGATTTTGATCATATTGACAGGAATTAATATACTTAAAGAGAATAAAGCGAATTGACTTAAATTGTCAATATTAGCACCCATTAAGACCCCCTTCAGATCGTTCCCGCTTTTCACAAGAGAGCCTTCAAGGGTCAATCACAGGTCGGAAACATTTTGACGACGCCCCAGGTGACCAGACAACCTTCATGGACAATATTTTTTTTCATATCAGTAGATTTCAGAGCGATGAAACTCGTTAAACATTTATCATCGTTTTTATTTACAGAACTCAAAAGGAAGTTTATGGTTTTGTCTTTTGACGTCACGAGTCGTCTTCCTCTGATGCAATATCTGAAAGGAAAAACTGAACACATTTGCATGTTATGAGGTCC
>NC_089766.1:21084564-21114564 GCF_040412425.1 Macrobrachium rosenbergii | reverse complement strand
ATCCCTTTCAGCCTCACAAACAGACTCTCACTGCACTAGGGAAATGAGTCACTTTTGTATGAAATTCTGCACTGCAGAGAGAGAAGCTCGCTTAAGAAAACCTCTTCAGAGGTACAGGTTTTTCGTTCTGCAGAAGATAAATGAAAGGAAAACCAAACGATCTTTATGACTACAACAGTGAAAGAAAAAGACTTTTTATTGTCAAGACAGCCTTCACTACAAAAGTTTGTACACGGCTGGTAACTTCCACCACAGTGGTAATTTGGCAACGTTACATAAACTCGGTCATCAAAGGAACTTTCTCAGAGCTAACCATCAAAGAAGTACTCAAAACTCGCGAGTATAAGTCAGGCTTCAGCAAAAGTTCAGAGGGAAAAATTATATCTTTTTTCTCTCCATCTCCATCTTTGCTGAAACTAGAATACTTTCTACACCACAAGAAATCGTCTAATATGACAGTTACTTAATGTGGCCTTATTTGGTCATTCTTGTTTATTATAATATGATACCCCTTAATAGTTTAGTTTAACCTGATTTGATTTGGTTTTCAAATCTATGAATGCGGCCGATGTAGCATCTGTGGTTATCAACTCCACTGACAAGTAAGTTGTGCTACAAGGAGGCAATAAGGTAATAATATTCTCTGGTGAAACAGTCATTCAATCCATATACAGTATGCTTTATAAATACCGTAAACAAAGTTTAATATGTTTCGCATGGAGACACAGCGACAGAATGCACACACACGCACATGCATACACACACATATATAAATAAATAAATATATATATGACAGGGTGACAAGGAGATAGCCGGTCATCAAAAGGTGATACATTTATTGCCGACGCGTTTCGTAACAACATAGTAACATCATCAAGGCTAAAAGAGAAAACAACACAAATTAAAAACACATGGAATATAACTTTGACTTTAAGAGTCTCAACAAATTATACCAAACCTACATTAAAACAAAACAAGATTTAAAAAGCACCTGCTAGACTAAAGGCTGAAGGCTTTATGATTCGGAAAGGAGGGAGAAGCAGCGAAGAAAAACGGCTCAAGCCAGAAACAACTGTATAGAGGTGGTGTGATTGTTCAACTTGGGCACTAACTGCTTAATAAATAATGACTCTAAGATAAGCAGTTCGTGTAAACGGCTTGTTTGGCCCAAGACAGAGAAGTCAGAATAGTTAATGATGGTGTTACAAATTTTTGTGTGATTTCTGATATTAGAAAATTCGGGATTGGACAATCTGCAGCCAGTACGATGGCTGACACCATTATGTGAATCAGCTCTGACCTTGAGCAATCGCTTAGTCGAACCTACATAAGTCCCCAAATTACATCTGGGGCAAGTATATTTAATATTTCCTCCTATGTGTATTTTTACTCTGGTCAAAGCAGTAAGATTAAGAAATCAGTGTTCACTTCTATCTATGTTTTTAAGAGCATTGCGTGTATGTAGCCCCGAATATATTGATGAGGAAATAGATAAGATTAGGAATACAGGGAAGAAATTGAAATATCCTGACAGTGTATTAGCCAAAGCATTAGAACCGGCAAAAAAGACTGTGTATCAAAACCAAAAGAACCTTACAACGCAAAAAATTTGCTTGTACTTCCATACAATAACAATATAAAAGATATCCCCCATCTTCTAAAAAATTGTGGTGTCAATATCCCATTGAAGAACAATTAAATAATGAAATATGTTCCTATAAAGAACTCTCCTTGCAGTATTAAGGGATGTGTCCATAAAATTTCATGTAAGTCTTGTGACAACATTTATATTGTCCAGACAGGTAAAGCACTGAAAAAGAGAATAGAACAGCATAAAAAATCTGTGAGATATGCACCGGTGAACAACTGGTATACTTGTACATGCTAGTGTGAACAATCATGCTATCAACTGTTGGAGGCAGCAAAGAAGAAACATACTCTATAATGCACCAATAAAAAAAGGGATATCATTAAATATATCATTTTATAAGAGAAATTGATGGCATAATATATGCATGGAATATCAGTCAAGGCGTGTATAATTTTGATCCAATAATTTAAAAAATTTTGTAAACATTTTAAAATTTTAAGGAAGGAGTTAGTGGATGAGAAAAAGATGATCATATTTGCAAACACATTAATTCTGCAGTACAAATGTTCTTTTCTTGGCCCTCCCCTGCCCCATTTCAAAGAATTGACAGGAATGTATTTGGAGTTACAAAAACAAATACTTCACGTTCGTCATTATCTTATTTTCATTATTATCAGAGTTCAATGTAAATTCCAGGACTAGCCCAGAATAATTTTCAAATTTCCACACCAACATTTAGGTCTTTGATGGATCTGTAGTCTCAAACGGTTGTTTTGTTCATAAGTATCAGCCTCTCTGACAGAAAACATTTTTTTTATAACACTACGTACCAGTCCGAATCGATCAATGGCTTAGAATTTTAAAGATGAAACCGGTCAGGACCTGCACCCTGTGCTCCTTTTTTGCCCTGAGAAAATGTGATATATACTGTATGTATATCATTATATGTATGTTTTCATATTATATAATATATATATATATATATATATACGATATATTTGTATATATATATTCATATTAGTTATATGTCATATATTCTTATTTTATAATTTAATATAAATTATAGGCTATAAACTACATTTTTCTTTGTGACGACAATGATAAAAACAAGTATATGGCCAAAATCTTAAAAATTGTTACTATAGATTCAGCATATATATATGAAGGCTTTAACCATAATTCCAAATTTAATTATGACATCGAAAGATTTTGATATCAGAACAGCGTCTGATTTGTAATCATCTCCCAATTCTTTCATCTTCCAAAACAGAGATTTTCATTATATAGAAAGAAGCCTTCTGCATTTATAAAAGTAGACACATCAGAAAGAGAGAGAATTCCTGAGAGACATTGGGAGAGAGAAAAATGTTTTGTAGAGAGGGCTGGCAAACACATTGTAATTCCTTCTTATTTGTTTATTATTTATTTGATTATTTGTTTTGTTTATTTATTTATTTATTTATTATTTATCTGTTTAATTACTCGTTTATTCATTAATTCATACATTCACACATTATATTTAATTTTGTCTTTGTTTCATTTTATTTCTTCTCACTTAGAACAGCTCTGTTTTGTCTGGTAAAAGCTGAACTCTTCATGAATAATACAGAGCAATAATAAAGATATAACAATTTAGGTAATTATCATCAGCATAAATTTTATTTATTCTTTGATGTTTCCCTGTAACCTGACATGGTAGGAACATTATTACTGAAAGCCACACTTTCATTAAAAAAAAAAAAAATAAAAATATTTTGATACTATTAAAGTTACCTTGACCTCAGGTAATCTTTAATTACGAGGAAGTAACCGAAACAATATCGCGTTCTTTGTAAGGGACCTCACTGCAGGTGAATTTATGCACAATGGTGGTGGCATCTTTCTTACTTGTCGTAGAAAAAGTGATGATTTTCACGATGGAAAGTTGAATTGATTTCTGCACTGAAAAAAATTGAAAAGTGGGACCACTTCAGCCAAATGGACGGTGTCCTGACGGGCCTCCCGAAAACCCATTTCCACTGCCTCTTTCTCGTCATGAGAAATGCCACTGCTCTTGACAAGCGTCTGCCATTCATACTCAGAATAAATTCCCTGCACTGAGGCCATGCTCGACGAACTTTAGTACGTATCGGATCGTTAATGTCTCTTTACATGTGGAAGTTCTCCCAACCCTTTTCTTGGCAGTTACATTTCTGTTCTTCCGTCAACGTTAACATCTTCATTTAATAGAATGAAAACTTCACCAAAATGCACAAATTGAATTCACTGTAATCAATGGAAACAAGAGAGAAAAGCCTTCAGACAAAGGAAGGTAGTCACGAAGAAGAAATTTCCTTTTGTTAAAACAAGATTTCCAGGCGTTAACAGAGACTCCGAAAATCACCTCCTCAGGCCTCTTAAGGGAGAACTTGTCTGCCAACAAAGACAACGTCAAGAGGAAAAGCATAACAGAAGCAACTTTCAGATGTAGTTTCAACAACTCTGAAGACAATCACGTGCAGAAAATCAGGGATGACAAAAGTTCAAATCTTTGTTTTCTGAAAAATTTAACATACTTTCATAAAAGCAAAACAATCTTTTTTCAGCCAGTGAGAAGATCATTAATAAATGAAGGAAGTGGGAAATTATGAGGAAATTATGATTATGTAAATAATTCCGACAATCACGGGCTTAAGTCTTTAAACAATGTTCAGGCTGTGAAAAGGATTATGTCAGCGTAGTAACTCCAACAGAAGACGAACAAATATTAATGAAGTTTTCACGTCTTATAGATTTCTGAAATGGCCCTGGTGATGAACGAGTTTTTCATCTGGGTAAACCCTCTCGTTAAAAGGAAGTCTTTCCAATCCTAAAGCCAAGTCTTGTTCTCCTTTTCATCTCACGTTTATTTTCCCTGATGTGAATCGATTAGGGATTAAATAACACAAACAAATTCTCTGAAGATGTGGAATTGCGCCGATATCAATCGTGTAATAATGTGCTAAACACCTTATATATTCAAGTTCTGCATTAGGTTATTTAATATTACCTTGAAATGTACCAGTTTTACACACATACTATACGCACACACACACATTATATATATATATACAAACCAGTGATGTATATATATATATATATATATATATATATATATATATACATATATATATATATATATATATATATATATATATATATATATATATATATATATATATATATATATATATATATATATATTATATATATATATATATATATATATATATATATATATATATATATATATATATATATATATATATATATATATATATATATATATATATATATATATATATATATATATATATATATATATATATATATATATATATATATATATATATATATATATATATATATACATATATAGAGAGATATATATAGAGAGATATATAGAGAGAGAGAGAGGTAATTCTTCAATATTTCAGACTTGCTTAATTTTGTTTCTCTTGTCACTACTAGCTGGAAGCTATGTTATGAAAAGCAGAAGCAAAATGAGAAAGTCTTCCTGCAGCCGAGAGGGTCTGACCAAGGCAATGCCGGGGGTGCTTGGGATCCTTTGTAAGTAAGATTGGAGGATTTGAAAGAGTTTCTTTGTCCGTTGGTTTATATTCTTGGTTACCTTTTCTGTTTGATGTTAAATAAAATTTAATAATACTTCTGCAATGTGATCATTGTTTTCCAGTAAATATGTCTTGCTGTGTTTTTGTCGTATCATTTCTTAGCTTCTCAATAAAACCCTTTTCGAGAACCCAGGTCTTGACACCTAACGTGAATTAGGTGTCAGGTCTCAGTTTATTGGAAGGATGGTAGATAAAGAGCTCTGTCTGTGGAGTCAGTAGCCGTCAAGGCCGTTTGGGGACATCGTCATCCTTCCCAGCGGCGCTAAAGCGCAGGAGGACACCTGAAAGGGCGCCGTAAAGTGAGTGTCCGCGGCATAGTAATTCCTCCTGTATGTGCGCAGAGTATTGTCGTCTCGTATCTTATTTTCTCCTAAGTCACTCGAATTTTAAACACGATTCTGTAATATCTGAATCGCTCTAAAGTTCAAGATGTCAACTATAAAGAAGACTTGCCGTGTATAATAAAAGAAATATTTGTTTTCACATCTAATAAAGAAATCTCATTGAGGTTGTATTTTTGCTTTTAGCGAGGTTACAAAAATCAGCATTTAAGGAAATATGTCAAGAGTCAAAATGAAACGTGCTTTGAGCCGATTGGCTTTAATAAATTCCAGGAACATTTCCAGGGAATAAAATCTATTCCCTTTCAGAATCGATAATTCAAGCAGTGGGTGCGTCATTACAAGACGCATTGCTGCTTCTTGATACACGTGTCAGAAGATTAACCAAAGCACTTCTTAACACCAACCCTGTCATCTCTCTCTCTCTCTCTCTCTCATTCTTCTGGTTACCTTTTTCGTTTCAACATTTACTTCCTGCGAAAGGTTTTTTCCTTTCATGCTTGACAGACCCTTGAGCACATCGACTGCTTCCAAAGAGTACTTCAGACTAATTGCTCGTGTTTAGGCCTTTGTGCTTTTGGGCCTAGAGAGAGCGACTGGAGAAGCAGAGAAGAGGCTGAGAAGAGCAGCTGAGGAGTTTTGGGGATATAATTAGTCAGTTATAGGATCTTTCAACTCTTCTCCTTCGTTGGTATACCTTTCGTACGTATCTTAACGATTTTTTAGAAAAAAGCCACTTCAAACGCATTAGGTTTTTTTCATATATTTGGGAAAATTGTGCATTTTATCTAAAGGCCTACATCCCAAAAAATAATTAAATACTCAAAAGGAAATAAACGCATGGAAACTTTTAAATATCAAAGGCCTCCCATTTTCTCTCGTGAAGCAACTACATCAGCCTTTCCAGTCACGAAGTTTGTACGATTTCCAAAGTGACTTCAGAAACTAAATGCAAAACTGACAATCATCAAAATTTCATCCAACCTTTGACCCTTCATCCGTATCTATTCATATATCGTTGACTGATAAATGAACTGGGGCAAAAACTCCTTCGGCAATGAAAGGAAAATCCTTTTTCGAGACATTTTTGGATGAAGAGGCAGAGACGGGCACAAACTGCCCAAATCATTCCAGGTAATGGAAGACAATTGTGCGTCACGTGTCATAAATTCCTTTCTAAAGTGATGGTAAACCCTCCCTCGAAGAAAAAGGCTGTTTTAATAAGCCGCGAAATACAGAAGAAAATAGAGAATTCTTCAAAGGGAATGAATGCATGAAAGGAATGATCACACTGGTTGTTTCTCGGATTCCCAACTTCTATTCATCATCTGTTGAGTTTCCCTGTTCCTTTCCATTCTAATTCTTTCTTATATTCATTGATACCTTTCTTCTCTTTTTATAAAAATAGTATTTCTCTCATATCAAAACCGATTTTTATTCCTCACATCTACTCCCGGTGTTTTTCTGCATACAAATAACATTTATATTCTTTCCGAGCCGATATATCGTTGTCATTCCTGAGTTGACCCGATTCGTTGCTTCCACTGGTGATCTGACTTAGTCTACAAGACAACCTCTCTCACGGACTCTCGGGAATCGAAAGGAGTTGTTTGTGAAGACGATTGTGTAAGAGAAGGTCTGGCATAAGGAAGATGTTCTTAGCTTTGTTCCTCTGTAGTTTGTGCCAAGTTGTGTCTTAATCAACTTCCTGTTGTTGATGTCACCATGTACCTGCTGCCCTTGAACCTCAGCGGTAAAGTCTCTTCCTGTTGTGACGCTATCATGTATAAACATATATAAACCAATAAAAAACCAAAGGCTTCATTATATATATCATTTATATTCATTCCCACGTGATGGCTAGGTTATGCATGGACGCATCCCAGGATTCAAAACTCGGGAATTTTCTTTTGTGAGTCTCAATGGAAATGTCCAAATGGCACGACATTTTTCTTTAATTACTTATTAGTGGCTCAGCAAAAGGGTCCCAACTAGATTAATTCAGTTTCAAGGTTCTTTCAGGAAATCTGGGTCCCTTTTACATTTCAAAGAATTGACATGTGAATGCTCTGCAGGAAGTTACAAAAACAAATACTTCGTCATCATCATCTTTAATTATTATCATTATTCAATATAAATATCCAGGATAGAGAATAATTATTTAAATTTTCCTCTTAAATTTAGGTGGGATGAATCAGTCTTAAAGCAACATCAGAAAAAATATATTTTCCACTTGAAATATCAGACTCTGACAGAACACAGCTATTTTTCGAACACTTTAAGACGCCCGAATGATAAATGTGCTAAATTTTAGGAAGACTTTCTTCTTGTCCCCAAGAGATGTTTAATGATGCACCTTGCGTGCATATAATACCCACCTGTTGTGCTTGAGTGATATAATCCTCTCAGATGATATAATGCCTTCAGGGAATTTACCTTCACACGAAGGTTTTTTGTCGTTAATATTCATGTTAGTTAATATATCAAATGTCTCTTTATTTTCAATTTACCAGGGAACTCAAATTGCTTTGTTATAAACTACATTTTTCTTTGTGACAACAATGATAAAAAACAAGTTGTGTTGGATCACTCACTTAGCTGCTGTTACTATAGATTTAGCACTAATGACACTCAAGGAACACCAAGTGAATGTCAAGAACCTTAGTGAAATACTGGAAGGCTTCAGACCATAAGAAAATTTATTATGAGAAAAACGAAAACATTTTGATAGCTCCTCAGGAACATGGAAACGATGCGATTATTGTGTGAGCCAATTAGTACAGTACACACATTATTATTTATTAGAGAGAGAGAGAGAGAGAGAGAGAGAGAGAGAGAGAGAGAGAGAGAGAGAGAGAGAGAGAGATGCCTTAAAAGTTTAACAATTAAGCCTAACACTGGTGTGTGAATAGCGGATGGCCTGATTTGGAATGTCCAGCAAAAGTAAATTAATGGAATATGAGTGAATGTCATCTCAAAAATCTATCAAAGCAACGTGAACAATTCCACTCTGTTTAAAAAAAAGTCAACGTGAAATATTTTCTATTTTTCTGGTGGCATTGATCGTAAGAAGTGAATTCATCCAAATTTTTAATTTTTATGAAATTTACAAATTATCCCTAGTCATACAGTTTGTATTTTATGCCCAGAAACTCCATCAGAGAGATTTCTGTTCCCTGAAAAATAACATTCAATAAAGGCTGTATTCCTTATGCTAAAAAAATAAGGTCTTAAGAAGTATGTCAGTAATTCTGGGAACTTTCAAGTCCATAATGGTTTGTCAATTTACATTTTCCGTCTTAGAATGACTCTGATCAGTTTTCATAGGGTTAGCAAACACTTTTCATCTTAATCTGTTTATCATTTTACCTGAACCTCCCTATTATCTCACTTTGTAAGCAATCTGACAAGTTCTTGGCTTTTATTCTCAAAAAAAAAAATTCGATGAATCTGGAAATGATTCATAATCTACATAACAGATAAATGTAAAATTAGAATAACTTCTTTTCATCTTTCTTCGACAATCCGTCTTGTCAATATTTATTCAATTTTTTACACATTCTCTATCTCCAGATTTAAACATCTCATTTTGACCTTTACAGCTCTACCTTTAACGATAAGAAAGCACAGACACAAAGAAAGCAAAATTTCGGGTCACCTGCACGAAAATAATTGGCCTGAGGAGAGGTGTGATTAAAAACTTTGATAAGAAAGAACAACAAATCTTTCTGATCAAGATATCTCATAAATGTTAATTTTTGTAATATAATTTTTAAATTGTAAAGAGAATTCATGGACGTGGGCAAAATATTTTATATGAAAGGAACATAGTTCTTATAGCTTTGCTGAATCTGAGTATCCGATTTTTTTCAATGATGACGCACATTGTGCCTTTTCTTAAGGAGAAGCCATTTTTATGGGTTCATTTAACAGTACCTCTTTCATTAGGGTATATAAATACACAAATGCAATGTGATTAAAAACTTTGAATATGAGTACAGAGAACAAATCTGATCAAGATATCTCATAAATGGTTTTTGTAATATAATTTTTAAATTGTAAAGAGACTTTGTGGACATCCTATATATATATATATATATATATATATATATATATATATATATATATATATATATATATATGTACATACATATATATATATATATATATATATATATATATATATATATATATATATATATATATATATATATATATATATATATATATATATATATATATATATATATATATATATATATATATATATATATATATATATATATATATTACATAGGGAGTTAGAGAGAGAGACAGAAAGAAAGTACTCTGCATTAACAAACAAAAACAAAAGAGCGATTTTAAATAAGCGCATTATCCTATTTAAACCGAGGGACCTCATAACATGCAAATGTGTTCAGTTTTCCTTTCAGATATTGCATCCAGAGGAAGAGACGACTCGTGACATCAAAGGACCGAAACCAGAAACTTCCTTTTGATTTCTGTAAATAAAAATGATGATAAATGTTTATTAGTTTCATCGCTCTGAAATCTGCTGATATGAAAAAAATATTGTCCATGAAGGTTGTCTGGTCACCTGGGGCGTCGTCAGAATGTTTTCGACGTGTGATTGACCTTTGAAGGCTCTCTCGTGAAAAGCGGGAACGATCAGAAGGAGATCTTAATGGGTGCTAATATTGACAATTTAAGTCAATTAGCTTTATTCTCTTTAAGTATATTAATTCCCGTCAATATGATCGAACTCTTTCAGTAATAAATGGCTATATCATACTGTTGTGGAATTCTAACGAAGCTCTGGATGTACGTATATGAATATATAATTTCTTTTATAAAATCCCATGTAACTCATTTCACCTATTGATACAGAATCTAACTGAGGGCCAAAGTGATTCTTTTGTTCTCATTAATAATCATACGCAAATATAATCTTTAATCTAAAATATGGTCTCTGATAAATCGCTGTTTGGAATTTAATCAAAGGACTTCTACTGTACATCCACATGATTAATGTGGCTATGTGATCCCTCCACCTCACGTAGACTAATAAGCTCTGTAATCGTCTTATAAATGATTATACAATTTCTTGCCTAAAAGGAACCGGAGGGATTTTTTTTAATCTTTCCGCAGGATTTACGCTCAGTTGCACACTTTGCTTTCGGTGGAAGTCAAATGAACATAAAAATAGGAGTACGCGAATGCAAACACACGCAAACGCACACTCACACGCGCTCACCCACACACCTACACACACACACACACACACACATATACACACACACACACACATATACATATATATACATATATATACACACACACATATATATATATATATATATATATATATATATATATATATATATATATATATATATATATATATATATATATATATATATATATATATATATCATATATATATTTATATATATAATCAAATTAACATTTTAAATGACAACATGAGAGAGAGAGAGAGAGAGAGAGAGAGAGAGAGAGAGAGAGAGAGAGAGAGAGAGAGAGATCTTCCCTGCACTTATCACAGGCGAAAAAAAGAAAAACAAAAGTTTCAAGAGCTTCCTGTTCCTTCAATTATCAACATTCAAATAAGTTCGCAAGCAATCAAATCTAACATACAGACGGAATTCAGCAAGAACTTTGGCAATGTGAAACGAATCATGCAAACGCGTTCTTGAAGCAGAGGAAGAGGCGAATCGGGAATAATTTAGGCTAATGGATTTGAAATTCCACAAAGCCAAGTGATATCGTATGTGAAGTGCTTGAAGGCATTGCTTTTGCTAAGAATGGAAATGGGGGAACCGGAAGCTCCCAGCGGTGCAGAATTATTCATTGAAGAAAGGCTTCCTTTGGTGCACAGGGAGGAAGAGCGACATGTGAGCGGGTTTTCATTTGCACAGTTGAGTTGCTGAGTCTTCTTCATTTGTTAAAAAGGTTCTTTGCGTCACCTTGAATTTACTACAACGCTGCAGGCTGAATTGGGACTGCACTTGCACAGAAATTTGCCTTTGCTCGGTTGGTTTACATTCAACTGGCCTCGTCTCCTGCTCACAGTTGGCCCGTAAGTATCGTGAGGTGTTGAATTGGATAAGAGGCCTGAAGTGGACCTCTGGAAAAACATTTCCCAAGCGAACTTTCATTGTAATAGTTCCGATAATGGTAAAGATGACACTGAAAACCATTAAAGTAAAATGAAGAACCAATTAAGGCAATAATGACAACAGAAGCATCCACAGCCACGTACACACATCTCGCTAGGTACTAATTTATCGCACCCAAGGGAGCCATCACAACTGGGCTGCCGAATGAAAGTTTTCGCTTAGGATTCCCTTTGGAATTTCACGAATTCTTTTCTTTGAATTTGAGAGAGAGAGAGAGAGAGAGAGAGAGAGAGAGAGAGAGAGAGAGAGAGAGAGAGAGAGAGAGGAACGCTTATCGGTCACCTGAAATGATCAGCGCTATCTCCAAATTGTCGATGGCCCAATATTCGCTTACGTGAATCTTTTGCGCGAGGCCACCTCTTCGCAAACACTTCCCCACATCCAGTCTTTCCTCGGCTGTAATAGACGACTCAGAGTTAATATGAGGATAGTTATGGAAGGAATTCACCTGAAAGGATATTAACTTCTTGGCTGTATGGAGCATTAGGAAAAGGTACTTAGTTATTCCCCAAAGATCAGCAGATGAGGAAAGTGGTGGCCTGAAAGAACAATTGGTTCCTTGTTTAAGCTCAGAGAAGTAATGGCTGAATAGCACCTGCGGAAAGAACCAGGGAGCGCACTATACTGCACAAAGACAAGACATTGATAAGACAAATTGTCTATAATTCCATCTCATCGAAGGGGAAACAAAGCAAAAGGAAAAGACACCACAAATGTGAGGCTACTATTCAAAGAAGCCTATTATAATGTCAGATCAACATTTAAGGGGATGAACCCCAAATTCTTTCCAAACCCACAGATTACTAGGTCTAAGATCATGGACAATCGCCACAACAGCAAATCCAGCTTTTTCAACACTTTTGATAATATAAATCACTTTTTATGCACATTGGAGTCATCATATTGGTAGTATATGGGTTGTTTCCAGCTTCCCATCAAACCTCTTAACACAACAACTTGAACTTTATCACAAGGTTCATATAAAACGTCCATCCCTTTGTCATAACTCCACTTACTAGCAATATTCGTTTCATCAAATGAAATTACAGAAAGTTTTCTGTTTTGTCATTGTTTCTGATTTTGCCTTCATCAGTGACAACCGATGCAAAATCCCCGGCTCACATTTCAGATTTTGTGCTCGTTTGTTCAGCGTGCTTTTTGAAGGCAGAGGAAATTCTCTCTTGGTTCGCAAACATGAATAGCGTTTGGTGTTCATGCTCCTGGGAGTGAAAGATAATTATATGTCTTCATCGCTTCATTGACTGGCAAGTTTATTAGTTATGTGCTGAACTTAGCACGGGTTGAAATATCTTGTTTATTTCAGTTAATGTGAACTTTGGTTCTGCCACTTCCTTTTCCAAACTAACCAGTTTCAGGAGTTCTTGATTGGTCTTTTCCAAATGCTCTTTTTTTTCTTGAATTCTTCCACTTCCTCTGCTTTTTTTTTTTTTTTTAACATTTCGTTTAGAACTCTCCTCAGGCTGTGCAATAATTTCTTGAGCAGAGAATTCTGGAAAAACTTCAGTGGTCTCTGAATGACAACTTTCCATTTCGCAAAACATCTCCCTGGCTGTCCTCTCAGTCCTCACTTCATGGCTCGTGCACATCTTTCTTCGTTCTTTTCAGATAAATTTCTACCTAAAAAGAAATTTTTGCATTTTGGATTTTATGAATTCACAGCAACAATTCCTACTCTCCTATGGAGCAAAAGCCTTGGAATATCTTTTAAATTTTTAATAGTTTCTTAAAAACAATGGAAGAGAACTTTGATTTTATAAAGTCAGAAGCAATTTGCTGTACCGTAATCTAGATGTCATAGACGGTGAAATATTTGAGCAAAAAAGTCAAAAGAAAGAAAATCATGAAGGTTTCAGCTTGCTCAGCTTGTAATGTAGCTTACCATTAGAAAAAAAAAAAAAAAGGATGGCAAAGCCTTTCTTCAGTACACTTTGATTTTTGGGGCTTTCAACTCCCAGCAGTCGGTGTTTCATGACATCAGCTTAGTCCTCTGCTTTAAAATGGACTGAACAAATAAGAGAACACTTCCAGTTCACGTCGTCTGCGCGGTTGTAAGCTTACGGTAGATCCAGTTCTTGCTCGTTCTTTCTTCTTTTGGGAAAAGAAAATATCGAATACCAAATTAAAGGTCTTTTCATTATTGTTATGGCATCTGAATACAGCACACAGTGAAGGCATGGCTGTTGGAAGTTAATAAACGTGACACACGGGTCTGGCGGTACAGTAGAAATGTAGGAAGTCAGGTCAAACCTCGGCCACCGCAGCCTGCGACTGACGTCACAAAAGCTCCACCATTCATGATGCGTAGCTCACTGATGAGCCGACCTCTGACTATATAAAGGACAACAACCTTATTGGTTCGCGGGTCACGCCTATCAGATCCTCCTCTTCCTAAGGAAGGCTCTCTCACTCCGCCGTTGGTTGTCTCATTTTCTATCATTTAGTACCAGAAAGTGGAAGGAAACAAAGGCACATGGTGGCCATTAGCTGGAGGCTCCAAGAGTTGATGAAGATCTGTCATTATTCTTCATTGTATTCTAAAGAAATCACAAACGACGTCCATCTCTATTCAGGGTGATATCAGAACTTCGTCCCTCAGATTTTCAGAATGCAAAAGTGCGGGGCTGGCGCCATTCATCTCACTTATTTTCTAGCCTTAATAGAAATTTTACATTACTTTGAAACAAAACAACGATAATAATAATAATAATAATAATAATAATAATAATAATAATAATAATAATAATAATAATAATAGTTTGTTGTTGCACTCTAAACTCTTTAAAAAATGCGTTTAAGTGACGGATAAAACAAGCAAAACATTTGCAAGACTGAAAAGCAGAGTAGACGTGGAGAAAATAAAAACAAAATCCAGTCACTCGGAATAAACAGACTAATCATCGCCAATTTGCAAACAGGAAATTAAGTCGTGCACTGAAGAGCTATCAGTATTCAGTAACGTTCGGTGACTGTGTACCTTCATGTGAACACATGTGAATATGCCTGTATCAGTGTATGCTTTTACACTTTTATGTTTCACTGTCTCTCCGTTACTTTCAACACGAAATCCAGGGGAGAATCTTAAGATTCCACAGTGGCAATGTTTTCGTATTCATTCCCATCGTTGCTTCTGGGGTTATTCAGACTCCCAAAACCTTCCTGTGGCCTATCCACCACATCCACTTTGAGGGTCACCTACGTTAGACCCAGCGGAAGGCTCTCTCGCTCAATTAGTTGTCTCATTCATTATTAGTTTTTTTTTTTTTTTTTTTTCCAGAAAGAGAAAAGGAACTCGAGACACAAGGCGGCCATCAGCAGGAGGATCCAAGAGTTGCTAAAAGCTCTTCATTCTTCTTCATTTTACTCTAATGACACAGCAAACGACGTCCATCTCTATTCGGCCACAAGAGCTTCAGTCCTCAGCGTTTGACATTCGAGGAAAGAGGAAACAGAGCTAAACGTAAACAAAGTTGCGGCAAAGCCATTCAGAAACTCAGTCATATGCGTATAATGTCAAAACGTTAATTATGCCGTACATTATGCGCATATGGACACGTCAGTTATAATGATATAACGCTGATTGTATAAAAATGTTTTTATTAAATTGTTTATCATTCTATAAACTTTATTTCGGCATTTAGGGATTTTGTCACTTTCCTTATTATCATCGTGTGTATCCTGTAAAATGATAGAGATCGACAATATTGGTATAAATAGAGAATAGTGTAAACAAACTTAAATTACGACAAATTGTTAAGATAAATGTTTTTCCTGTTTCTCTTTCCCCCTCACTCCTTGACACCGACTCCCCTCACACAAACCCTGAGAGCCTCTCTCTCTCTCTCTCTCTCTCTCTCTCTCTCTCTCTCTCTTTCCCCTCTACTTCAACCTACACTTTCCTTAGAAACACCTAAAGCTGTCTCATTTTCAACATATGATATTAATAATGATAATAAAATCACTGCAGATATGAATGTGACGAAATATTTTAGATTGAGGGAAATATAAAACAAAATATCTTTAAATGAAGATGAGTAAATTTATAGCTTATGATTTTCCTATAGCACAGCTCGCAGTTTTATGAGGTCATTTCAAATTTCTTTTATAAGTTATAGCATAACATCTCTCGTGCAACACCTCTAGCTCTCTCGCACAACAACAGATAACAAATTTCTGGTCCCCAAACTTGAACAGTCTCCAGTGCTCAATAACTTGTCAAAATGTTTAGCATCATGAAAGTACAAAAATGAGGTCTTCCACGAGGTTCTCTCTCTCTCTCTCTCTCTCTCTCTCTCTCTCTCAATGTTACGATGCACAGTCAGTTTCATTCATTGATTAGAATTAATCTTCGCAGAAGAAAAAGTCTTCCTCCTATAGTAAGTTACTACGGTTGGAAGGAAGCTTCCAGCATTGGTACAGCCAACCCTGAATAATCAACCAGGGATGAAACACACCACACACAGACAGGAGGCCTCCCGATGGATCACACCTGCTCTTGTACCTGCAAGGTCCAACCTCACCTGAAGTCCCACGCCCTGCACTGTCACAGGGGAGCCTCTGCAGAATGTTCACTGACCCTCAGTCGTCTTCTTGCGTTGGACTTCTTCACCAGAGGCTGTGCTTCATTAAGCTCACTTTCACTTCCTTTTCTTGGCTACTTTCAACTTGCATTTTCTCTTTCTTTCAACTTTTTTGTCATCTTTCCTTACTATTTTTTTTCTACAAATGTAAGTACATTTTAGGGGTGGAGAGCTAATCTCCACCTGAATGAAGGGCAGGACATGTCATCTTCTTTCCAAACCAAACAGCGTCTTTGTTTATGATAACAACAACCTCCTCTTCAGAAATATGAGCTGCCGACGATTAGTCTACAGAAACTATAAATCCTTAAGGAGGTTATTGTCAACTTCAGTTTTAATGCGATTTTGGCCGTTATTAACATCTGTTCATGACTCGATTCTTATTGTACTTTATTGGCTATCATATAGGGCCTACATGCATGCACAGTACATACAGAGTCTTGTTTGTTTGTCTCGAAGACCATCCTTTAAAAAAGAAGTGGGAGAGGTTTTTATTTATCTATCTATCGATATATATTTATATATATATATATATATATATATATATATATATATATATATCAATATATACATATATATATATAGTCCCAATAATTCTTATATATATATATATATATATATAAATTTATATTTATATATACAAAAACCTCGAAGTAGTTACATCACGAAGGAAAAAAGTAGGAAAATGCCGACGTTTCTGCAACACCTGAATCGACTCTGCTGAAACTGAAGATTTGATGATACTTTTAGAAAAAATGCACAGCCATTATTTAAAAGAGTTTTCCAGCCTTAAATATAAAATCATCCAGGGAAAATCCTTAACAATAGGTCTCTGTTCAGAGTCAAAGACCGGCTAGTCCTCTCTTTGTCCAGCGTTGTTTAATACTTGCCTTGTGTAAAATGAGGAGGCTGTTGAAGGTATACATTCACCACAGGGGCATAAGTCATAGTTAGGCAACTTATCAATATAATACATAGCAATATATACGAAATCATTCAAAAATTATGAAAACTTATATTGACAGCAAGGATTTTTCCATCTTAGGCCAGTGCAGAACAACAACGACTTAACCATCCTAGAATCCATAATTATCAAGAAGGGGTCGTTAAAACTCAATCGTCCTCAGTGAAATTGTTTATAGCCAGGAGGGCAACTGGTCTTGTTTCTGTTTTTACTTATTTATAAGTCTTGTTGTTAATATAGTTAGGTTGTTTTAAGATTTTTGAACTTCTTTTACTTATTGAATGTGTTTTGTTTTTAAATATTTTTACTACAGAAAGAGCTGTTGTTATTGCATTAAATTGATTTCCCTTTGAAAACGATGATTCGTCGCGAAACGTTTACATTGAAAATAAATGTACATGATGAGGATGCCATTATTCAAAAGAGTTTTCTTCGTGATGTATATATATATATATATATCAATGTTATCTGCAAAAAGTACTATTTTTTTCCAAACCAAAGGGTCTCTTTGTTTATGACAAGTCCTCTGCGTTAAAATTCCTATAGAAAAATCAGCGTTGTAGAGAAAGATGTAACTTACTTTTGTTTTCCATAAATTTGCACAACTTTGCCAACGGGATGATTGTAGGTTTGCGTTTTAGGCTGTTTTAGCCAGTTTCTTCTTACTAATCAGAAGCACCTGCATAAGGGGCTTTCTGGTTTCAAAAATCAATACATCTTATACCAGATTGATCAAATTTATGTAAAACTTTATTGAAAAAGTTGTTATTTTTTTAAGCAACCACAAATACGTCACTGAAAGCCCCAACAGTACCTATTACCATTTAAATGAATTTTACGCCAAATGCAGAACAACATGCCATTTTTCAATTATCCATAATTAGCAGATTAATTTAAAATTAGGTCCCAAAAAATTAAATAGGTTGATAAATTTTTTCTCAATCGTAATATCAGATCTTTTTTTATTGTTTATATGGTTATAAATATATTTTGGGCAACTGGTTTTACTCAACTCTGTTTTTACTATATTTATATTATCGATATATCGGGGAATAAGTTTTTTGTACTTTGTAGGCCTCCAATCCAGAACATTGTTGTTTAATATCAGAGCTCATTCTAAATCTGCAAACCCATATTGAAAGAAATTTTTGCATTAATACCAAACAGCAAATTCTCTGAATTGCCAATACTTGAGTCATTGTTTATCAAACAACTAGTCCCCAGTTAAAAAAGAACTATATATAATAACTGTCGTTTTAATCCACCTAAGGTTGGTTAGTTAATTATTTTTAGCTGTATTGTCTTGAGTTGCAGAATTTATTTTATTTTCTTATGATCTATAATTTACAATTATTCAACATATTTGAAATTATTCAACGTTGCCTTTTAAAGAAATATGTTAGATATATATATATATATATATAATATATAATATAGATATATATATATATACATATATCATATATATCTTTTTATATATATATATATATATATATATATATATATATATATATATATATATATATATATATATATATATATATATATATATATTATTTCACCTGAACAGGGATTGTTTTTACATTAATATAAAACTTCCGTTAACTGTGAAAAGCAGTCAGCAGTTGCCTTTTCCCAATCAGCGAGACGGATGACGGAAAGTTCCATTTTCGTCCCCTCGACCAGCTGACGTTGTTGAAAAGGCCCCTGACGAAGGGGGAAGGTGTCAGTCAGTGATCAGAACCATCCGGGAGCAGGCGAATGGGGTCAGGGTTCTCTCATGAACGAAGGACGTGAGGAGGGTCCTGGCATAAAATCCACAGGGGCAGAGATTTTCTTTCATAGGAAACGTCAGAAATGTCACGTGCCTTGCTTGCTAACATCCCCAATACACAGCTATCAGCTGTTAGGCTCTTTCCATTTTTTTCTTTTTTTACAAATCTTTGTTAGTGTAAAGGTCAGCAACTTCTTCTTAGGTCATTTTTTTCTTTTCATCTTTTTAGAACACAGTCCCAACCCATCATTGATTATAATATACGTTCGTCTTCCTGGTGTTTTTAGTAGCTTTTATACTATTGCTTTTCCAAACATTTTTCATATATTTATTATTGTAAACATACGACTGTTAGTCTTATAGCCAAGGTCAGTCATTAGAAGCTTATTATTAGCTTTGTCCTGATAAATATTGTCTTTGCATTTTCTTACCCTTGACCTCTTCCCATTAAAACCGAAGTCGCAGTCACCTGAAGGCACCTGCAGAACGGGAAGCCTGCCTGCTCAAAAGATCCTCGAAATGAAAGCGCCGTTTGCTCTTTTCCTCTCCTCACCTATAACCCTCCCTTCTTCGTTGGCTTTCCTCATTCGTCTTCTCTGGCTGAGGACGTCCATTTTCACTAATTCCTCAGAGCTCAATAATCTACCCAAAGGCTGCACCAGAAATGAAAGCTATAGAGATGCCTTCCACGAATGCCTGCTTAATCAGTAGTACTCAACAATGGTTATACTTGTGCTAAAGACGACATTCCTGATGACACTGTTTTTCGGAAAACGAAATCCGGAACTTTAATTCACTGTTATCATTTTTATCTCCTTTCCTCGCCTTAATGTCTAAGCTCTCATAAAGGTAGCATAAATTTAAACCTCTATGTAAATGCAATATTCCTGTGCAAAAAGTGATGTTCGGGTTTGTTTTCGCAACACACTTACCATGAGCTGCCGTTAGCCACCTAGCCGGAAAGTCTCCCCAACGCATCTTAACTCGCCCTCATCTAGGAGCAACTACAGTAAGCGCTGCCCGTTCGTGGCTGAGAGTTTCTACTGCAGCACATCGAGAGTTTCATACAGCGTTATACGATTGTATTTTGTGACTAAAAATAAATAGGAAACCATGCTGGTTCATCCTTGGCTGAAATTCAGTCACGTTGACGATATCGTAGTCAGGATTTTTGTAATTTTTCACGGGATTTTAAGTCGTCTGAAAGAAAAAGAAAAACTCTTACCTCCAGCCGGCAATGTCTTGGGACCCTGGAATATCCCCTTATTTACTACAGACAAACAAGGACTACTTGTTGGAGGGTGAAGGAGCTGTTTTGGACTGGTGCCGTTTTTATGTCGGTGTGTCTTCGTAAAGGAACACGAGATGTAGATGAAGAACATCAAAGAACTCATCAATGTGTCTGTGTGTATTGCTTTTGTCTCTCGGGTCACCTGCTCCCCAGAACTGGTGTGTGGTCAAAGGTGAGGGTGAAGTATAAATCCTCTCTCTCTCTCTCTCTCTCTCTCTCTCTCTCTCTCTCTCTCTCTCTCTCGTCTCCGGCCGGCTAATGAAGAATTAGAGGAATTTATTTCTGGTGATAGAAATTCACTTCTTGCTATAATGTTGTTTGGATTCCACAATAAGCTGTAGGTCCCGTTGCTAGGTAACCAGTTAGTTCTTAGCCACGTAAAATAAGTCTAATCCTTCGGTCCAGCCCTAGGAGAGCTGTTCATCAGCTCAGTGGTCTGGTTAAATTTACTAAGGTATACTTACTTCTCTCTCTCTCTCTCTCTCTCTCTCTCTCTCTCTCTCTCTCTCTCTCTCTCTCTCTCTGTGTCCTTCTGAGCCTGTCTGGCTGCTTGCCTCTTGTTACCCCCGAATCTGTCAGTCTGTTTGCCCTCCGTAATATTTCTGAATCTTTTCCCTTTTCATTTTAGACGTAGACGTAACGCATCTGCAGCTGATGCTGATACAACTGCATCAAACTCTATGGACTTGATATCTAATATGTAGCTGGAAGACTGTGAACTCCCTCCATCAGGAAGCGTTCTGAAATCAGCCCAGCCATTCAAGACGCATCCTATTGCTTCTTCAGTCTGCATCTCCACGCTTCATACCAGGAGCGCTCGAAAAGCCTAATTAACGTGACTGTCAAACGTGGATCATTCAATTCGTGTTTGGATATTTCCGTTGTGCAATTTATAGCTGAACTGCAATCAATATATTTAGATTTACTTATAACGCTTGCGTAAATACTTTTTCATATTCAGTTAGTCTTTACAAAAACATAGCAGGTCCAATAAGATGCGCAAATGACTTGTGAACTTTCTGAAGATAATAATTTCGATAAAATTTCTCTCTTGCAATAAGATAGAACTGAGTACTGGCAACCACTTTTAATAAAAAGAATGTTGCGCATAAGAGAGAGAGAGAGAGAGAGAGAGAGAGAGAGAGAGAGAGAGAGAGAGAGAGAGAGACTGGATGACCCATTAAGGATCAAAAGGGGTGTCAAACAGCAATGGTCATGAGCTACGGAGGGAGATATAGAGAGAAACAAAGAGAGACAGACAGACAGACACAGAAAATCGATATGAAACTAAAATAAGAAACAGCCCATTTCATCTCATCAACAAAAATCAACTCCTACACTTGAAGCTTTCAGAGAGAAGAATTTTATGCTTCATAAACATCACATAACTATAGATTGGACGACCCAAGTTTTACCCTCACCGTAGAGGCAGTTCCCTGAAACTCGGAATTTATGGCTACGATGTTCAGCGACGATGACACTGTCTCTATTATCTAGCTTTTCCATCCATCAACTGCGTGCAAAGGATGACCCTCACTCGAACAGGGAATATAAAGTTTTCCTGGAGACAGCCTTGAGATAAGTGACCGGGAAGCGCATCACGCAGCTGCAAAAGCTGGACATTGCAAGCATCATCATCCTGTCATGTGTAGGAGAAGCGAGGGAAAATGATGGTCATTTAGCTTGTTAGCATGAAGGGAAGTTCAGAAATTTAGAAACATGAGCTAATAGGCAGAAATGAAAGATTCGGTTAATAAATCCCGTTGATCATTCCTCTGACTTTCTACCTCTGAATTTCTTATCGTATAACACGTAGCTATTTTTTTTTAATGCAGATTTACACGAATCATTATCAAAATGAAAGCTTTCAAAATCGGGGTTCATTTGTGCTCCTGTTAGAGCTCCAGAGTTTCAACATTTTCTGCCGGGTCCATGAATGCATAATTAATGAGCTGGTTATTCGTGGTTCTGGAAGTGATAAGGATTTTGCAATGATTTCCAGGTATATACAGTGCCCTAAACGTGTCATGGGATTTTGTGGTGAATCGTGGTAATACATATGGGAGGAAGATACTCCCATTTGAATCCCAGCTTCAAAGCCAAACATTCTAACTGAAGAGAGATTCGGTGCATATTTCATATTCGTGTCATTTCCGTACCTTTTTAATTAATCCGCGCATGGTGGCTAGGCTCTGCCTTGTTTTGTTTATCTGAAGCCACTATGTTAGGATCAAGACTGAGATGGTTTGGGCATCTGACGAGGAGGAGGGACGATAAGCAAGATGTCTCAGGAGAGATCATGGAAGAGGAAGTGCTGGTTAGACGGAGGAAAGGAAGGAAGGCCGAAGAGAAAAGATGGGGATCTCAAATACTGAAGAAAAGATTGTAGTCGACGTCTGTCAACTCCAAACACCACTTCCTGTCCAGAAAGCCTTTTCTTTACATCCCGCGTTTGGACAGAAAACGTGAAAAGATAATTATTGTCTTTGCAAAACCTCCCATGCAATACGAGAAAAAACCCTGAAATGATTGCGATTGGCGTTGTATTAAGAAAAGGAAAATTTCATCCATGAAAACTATTTTTATTAAAAACATTAAGCTTTTTTTAGGTCAGTTTCAGAAGTATAGTATTATGGACATTGCATTGTCTGAGATCATTTTTAGTCAAAGATGTCAAAGATTCTCACCATTTTTTTTTTCTCTCTCTCTCTTTTATTTGTGGGGTGTGGTGGTAGAATTTATGCCCTCTAATACATCAGAAGGTTTGGTCCATGAAACTAAATTCCTGATTTCAAAGTCAATATTTATATCCTATTCAAATGCTGACGCAGACGTACTAACAGTGGAAATTAGCAGAATAACATAAATCACTAATTATGTTCTATTACCTTCAAAGATTCTTGATAGGAAACGATATTATTTCACGCAAATTCCATATGAATAAAGTATAACTGTCTAATAAAAAAAACAGTAAAATTATCAGTAAATCATAACCGATTAGATGAATGCAATCTATCTACGCCCTTATCCGAGGCAGCCTCACTAAGTACATTCAGAGGCTCTAAGTCCTGAGAATTAGGGTACTTTTATTTAACTTGACCTCTGCGTCTGTTTGTGTGTTGGGTCAAAACTTGTAACTCAATTATCGACCTGTTCCCTTCGCCCGATGGACTTGAAATATTGCATGGTTACTCAATCCCGGTGACAGTACAACCTTACATGATCAGTATGTCAGCAGTGGCCTCTAGTGACCCTACAGTGACCTCTCCCAGTATCTCAGGATTTGTAAGAAATTCTTCGAATTTTTCATACTTTTGAATCAGTAGTATAAGTTAATCATTCTACGGAGGTTTCAAACTTCCTTGGGCTCGACAGGATATCACGTTCAATTTCGTTAGCTATAATCATAAATCGGTTACAATTTCTGTCAAAATTAAAAAGTATAAAACAAAAAAATAAAAAAAAAATTTTAAACACATTTATTAAAAATGCACTAAAACTACAAAATATTTTTTTGAGACATATCAGGATTTTCTTACAATTAATTATGTCTACAAAAATAAAGCATGGGCGCCAAACAAGCAAGGAAATGCTACAAGATAAGATTTTTTTTTTTTTTTATTTCTTATATCATTTCCTTCCATGTTCGGCGCCCACGCTTTTATTTTTGTAGACATGATTAATTGTCAGAAAATCCTGGTGTGTCTCAAAAAATTATTTTTTACTTTTTAGTGCATTTTATAAAAGCCTGTGTAAAATTTTTTACTTCATTTTTTTATAATATTCGGGACAGGTATCCGGAAGGAGAGAAGGCTCAGGAATCAAACTGAAGGAGATTTCTATTACAAATGTCGTATGTTTCCAGTTTCATGAGTGCATCTTGGCTTTAGAGTTCATCTTGTACACATTCAACGGTTTTCCTCTTCTGTTTCCAAATTACATTTTGTTTGTAATTGCTGTAGTTACAAAAATTCAGTAATATGACTGTTCAGGACTAATAAAAAAGCCCTACTATTCGATGAAAACAAATGTGGCTCCTTTCGTCAACTGGGCGAACGAAAGTCCTCTCTGTTCTCTCTCTCTGTGCCTGTGTCTCTCTGTGTGTGCTTCTCTCTGCCTGTTCTGATGAGTGTCTGTACAGCCACAAGACTGGGTGCCACAAGTGTGTTGAACGAAAGTGTGTGTGCTTCACCTCTGCCTGTTCTTGATGAGTGTGTCTCGATACAGCCATAAGACTGGGCGAACGAAAGTGCTTCACCTCTGCCTGTTCTTGATGAGTGTCTCGATACAGCCATAAGACTGGGTGAACGAAAGTCCGTGTGTGTGTGCTTCACCTCTGCCTGTTCTTGATGAGTGTCTCGATACAGCCATAAGACTGGGTGAACGAAAGTCCGTGTGTGTGCTTCACCTCTGCCTGTTCTTGATGAGTGTCTCGATACAGCCACAAGACTGGGTGAACGAAAGTCCGTGTGTGTGCTTCACCTCTGCCTGTTCTTGATGAGTGTCTCGATACAGCCACAAGACTGGGTGAAGAAACTCACCTCTGGTGATGAGTGTCTCAAGGCCCATCATCTGCCCATCATCTGTAATGTATGTATTCTGCCTCCATCTCTTCGGCGTCTCTCTTTATCAGATCTATTCTACTTATTTGTGTCATCGCTCAAGATATACTCAGATACTTTCACCAGAGAGTGATCTCGTGACCAGTGACCTCAGACACTGGGATTCGTCTGCTAGACTGGATCTTGGTCTTCGAACATTATAACATGGTTGTCACTAACTTCCACAATATCTCCTTCCTGCTATCCTGGTCATGAAAACATCGAAATAGTTCCAGACTCTGTTAAAGGAAAGTTCATCGCCATAGCCTGCCCAGCTTACAGGACACTATGATGTGAAAATGTCGAAAGGTGGATCAACGCCTCTTGCATAGAAGATCAGGGTTGAGTTGGATTGCTTTCGACTTCTTTCTCTTAGAATCTTTCAACTGGATTTTGGTAACTGTGAATAATATTTGTTTGTATTTTAAGGCAACCGATGGACTCTTTTCTCTCTCTCTTTCTGCACAAAACCATCTGTCAAAGAGCAGAAGTAAAATACAATCTTCAGGAAAGGCCTCAGTCCCCATGGTCACTAGAAATCCATCCCATGAAATAAAATGGTTATGATATTTCAGATCAAATATTGTTCGATAGCTTGTAAATATTAGCTGATCCAATTTGTCCTTGTCAGAGAGAGAGAGAGAGAGAGAGAGAGAGAGAAACTTACTCAGATATTCGACCCGTCTAACCCTTAACGATCTTTACGACCTTATCCAAAACCGCCTATAGCACAGGAGCCACTACAGAATCATCTCCCAAAAAGGAAAAATCAGAAAAGATATTCAGTACATGAATGTTATGCTTCGACGGTCAGTTAGGCTCAGTTTCCGTTGTCAATAAGAGAGCATCTCTATTATTCGCATCCGTAAACCTTAAAAAGGAGGCAGTAAAAGCCCTTTTGTGTTTTGCATAAGACATGGCTGCAGAAAACCCTTCCATTCGGTTCCTCAAAGCATTTACCAAGACACTGAACACGATCATCCAAGTCAGGGAAACAAAGGAATCGAGACGTTCAGCAAATGTGAATGTAGGGCCTCATTAACCTTTGCAAAGGATAATAAATTAGGGTCTTTCATATACAAGGATTCCATAAAGAGGCAGACGCATTGCAGAGGCCATGCAACAACTGCGGAATGAAGACAGAGGAAGAACCGTGTTCAAGACAATATTTATATTTTAAGTAAAAGTTCACCTTTGTACAGCCAGTTAAAGGGGTGAATAAAGAGCGCACTATGACCAATATGTATTAAAGAGAGAGAGAGAGAGAGAGAGAGAGAGAACAGTAAGAAGTAAAAAGACTGTTCCCTTACCGGATGCAAATACATCTACTATCACATAGCTCACGTATTTAATTAAAGAATACCACTTGAAAGAACGATTAAGTTTTGATTTTATAAACTCCTCATCAAAATTAAAAGCTTTGAATAAAATACGAAAGTCTGATAAAGATTAACTATTATTTTTATGATGATAACAACCACTTATGAAAAGGAAACGGAAGAGCCCAGCAAACCCCAACAGACACAGACACAGACACAGACGACGTTTCGTCTCGTTCGAAGAGTAATGACTGTAGGCCTTTCCCTTGGAAGGGGAAAAAAAAAAGATGAAGGGCCTTGTTATGAAGAGATTCCTTCGGAGTATCCAACCATCGCATGTGAGGCGTGCTTGAACGAACTAATTCTGCTTTCAACTAAGCAGGAAAATGGACTTCCTTCCCTCAAGTGTTCGACAAATCACGCCACACTTCTTCCTTCGCCTGAGGATTACGGAGATAACCACTGCCATTAGCCTATTTATTAAATGCAATTTACTTAAGGAAGGTGATTCAACGTGCAGGGCTTCTATTCCGGACCCTTGCCAAGCCATTAATCTTCAACTCATAATATTGCAAGGGGAATATTCAAGACCCTGAAATTGTTGTTGTTCATATCCATTTTCTTTTACGTTCTCGAAGTAGTTCCTTGATGCAGCACTACAATTAGTGTACCTCTTCTCTACAACCAATTTTGTTAATTAGTTTTTTTTTTTTTTTTACTTTGTTGATATAAAGCCTTCCCTTTCCTTCCATACTACGTTACTCTTTCATGACGATAAATTTCATATGATCGGTAACCACAGAGTATTCATCAATTTCCTGTAGAGACTATTGTTTTTTTTTTTTTGTATGCATAATGTTGCAGTATTTTCAATTCATGAAATCATGATTTTGTAATTCGAGGCAATAAGAAGGTTTCCTCAATTCATTCATCCCTATAAAAGCAACAAGACATGACATCTGCATTCTATAGACATTTCAACAAATCGTACTAACAAATAATATAGCTATTTCTTCCATTCCACGGCAGGACTCAAGTCCTAGTCCTCTGACACGCCCACTGCTTCTCTGCAGGAAAATCCACGCGGCAGAGACGCCCTGAGATCACCCTCGGAAAAGAGAGACAGCATCGCAACGCCTGTGTTCTTAGAGGTCGTGCGCGAAATCATTTGCAAGCTGAGAACCAAGGTTTGCTGCACTATACAATTCACCTGCAGCGCCACATATTTGCTACTTTCTGCGAACAACGAGCTAAAAGGTTACATTATCGCGTCATGACAAACTGCCGGTCAGCAGTGCGTCTGATTTCAAAGGGGTAGATTGCCAAGGCACGATAATAGACCCTTCAGGTTCGTTGGTCACGACTGATATATTAGGTAATTATGGAAGCTTTCTGTCCAAATTCTCAGGGCCCAAGATTTACTTGTTTTGTATACACTCTTTGTATTATTATTATTATTATTATTATTATTATTATTATTATTATTATTATTATTATTATTATTATTATTGAAAGCAATAAGGAGCATTGTTCCTAAATTTAAATAGGAGTTGGGAACTGGAGCTAATAAGTAATGTTAGAGAAGTTGACCAACCAAGTAGGAAGCATGGATGATGTGAAAAATGCAAATAGGGATGCAGTTAGTTAGATGTTACGCAGCAAAGAATCCTGACTTCCAATTACAGTGAGCCATGGAAGAAACAGTGTAAGGGGGTACCTTGGGGCCCTCCCAGGTGTACAACTAAACTGATTAACGAAATTCATCGATTTTCCATTTCTTGCTACAAAAGATTATGGCATGTTGAAGTCAGCTGATGCCTCCATGCACGACTGTCCTTAGCTTCTCGTTTTGTGCTCTGCCCTCGGTGCTCAGAGGACTAAGTTGTGCTTAGCCAACAGCTTCCTCAAGGAACTGATGAACTGCAATCAAGAACTGGTAATTTTTCTATTTAAGCTTCTTCTTCTTCCACCAGATGAGTATCACTGCGGGTATATGTTTGCGAAAAGTATGGTTTAAATAATGCTATTCTTACTCAACTAGTGAGTGTCTCTTCCCCTCACTACACAGAACAGAGCTGACGTCAGACTAAAATTAAATCTCTGGCGATGAGTTCTGCATCGCAGAATGTCGTCATCCAATGCAGGAGACGCAGAATTCAAAAAGAAAAATTAAAATAAGACACCATATTGAATATCAGTGACATCTAAGCTAGAAAATGTTTTCTTTGCAGGATCTCTCTCTCTCTCTCTCTCTCTCTCTCTCTCTCTCTCTCTCTCTTGACATTCCTGAACTCTAGAACAGTAATTAGTCTACGAGTATATGCTAATGTTGATATCATTTGTAAGTGGCCAATTGCCCGTATTTCACAGAGCCCTCCACCTTCTTATAAATATAAACCAGGCATTTGACCACTTTTGAAACGTAACGATGGACATCTAAAAATAGGCCAGATATTCCATCATACCACAGCCTTGCCCTTCGATTCTCTTCCAGAAATCTCTCTCTCTCTCTCTCTCTCTCTCTCTCTCTCTCTCTCAATAAAGCGCCATACTCCATCCAAAGACTGGACAGTCAGTTCACTTGAGGTATTCCACGGAAGATGGTTCCCTCACAAAACGTTGTCTAATTCTAATGTTTCAGAAACGATGGCTCTATATCTCTAACGGTAAGAAAGATCATGAGCGACACATCCATTCCTTTCCGCAAAGAGAGAGAGAGAGAGAGAGAGAGAGAGAGAGAGAGAGAGAGAGGGAGAGGGACGTGACTGGAATAACGAGAACATGTCCGTTGTTTACGTCAGGTATTATAGAGGGTGGATGTGATTTGGTTGTTCAGTTTCGGAATAACCGTTTTCATAAAGAACGACTCAAAGACCGCTACCTGTTACGGAGAAGACGCTTATGTAAGAACTGTGAAGTGCTGATATATATTCAATATTACTCTTGCATCTCTTTGCGTCGTCACGGATGCTGGGAATTCAGGACATAATAATTTAACTCAGTGCGAAATAGCACCCCTGTGTATACAAAACATTCTTCTTGAAGCTCCGATATATTTTCCTAGATCACATCTAGGACAAGTATATAAATAGGCAATGCTTGATGTCATAAGAGGGGTTCAGCTTGTCTTTACATTTAAAAATAGATTCAATTGTCAGTGGGTTTGTTGGAAACAGCTGACATTTTATGGCCGGGCAACAATGTCTAATGATTTCTTCTATTTGGGCATAGAATTTTGTATCCAGTAAAAAGGAACATTGGCATAGCAAGGTATCAAAGGTACAGTCAGCAATATTGAAGGTAAAACTTCATATTCATAAATGTGTGAAGGCATTTAGAATAAACTACTCGGATAACAATTGTCAGCAAAATATTTCTTTAGAAAGCCGACCTCCTTGTAGAACTCAGCTCATCCAGAAGGGAAAACACTCTGTGGTAAAGAATAAAAAAGTTTTTTATAATCAAATTACAAACGTTACAGTAATATATATATATATATATATATATATATATATATATATATATATATATATATATATATATATATATATATATATATATATATATATATATATATATATATATATATATATACATATACATATATATATATAGATGTTCACACACACATATATGTATATATATATATATATATAAATATATATATATATATA
>NC_089766.1:21037064-21082064 GCF_040412425.1 Macrobrachium rosenbergii | reverse complement strand
CCAGGTCGTGTCCCCTGTGCCAGGTAAGCTCCAATTCACTCTGCCTCTGTGCACGCTGGAAGGGAGCTATAACGTTGGTGTCAGTCCACTGAAGTGATTCATGACCATAGATCACCAATGACATAGAGTGGCGATCTCCATGCCAAGCGTGAGACCTCGGTCGGCCATGTTGAGAGTCCCGGTCCAGCATGACAGTCCTCTAGTGAAGAGGAAAATGCTGTCAACATTTTTCTTATTTTTTTATTTCGTTTAATTATTATACGGCTGTTATCTTGTACGAGTAAGGTGTGCAATGTACATCGAAATATTATTGATCTGAGGTCTGTTGTATCTGAATTGTTCTGCATATACTTTAAATATCAGACAGCGTATTGTAAACAAACCAACGAGGGAAAAGGCCAGGAAAGTCATTCCTTTCCATTCTAAGGCTTTGGACGATATTCAGAAAGAATATATAAAGGAAGGAGGAATCCGGAAAAAGTTATTTTCTTTATTTGGAGAAATATTGTTCTTCCAAAAGGACAAAATAATTAAAATGGCTGCCGAATCTATAAGCATAAGCCTAGCGCTTGCATGATTAAGAGTTTTCTTCTTGTTGTTACCATCCTTATAGGCTACTTTTTCCTTCGCACGATGATTTGATAACTTTTACCACAAATTATTTTCATCACTCGAAATTAAGTTGTCATCCAAATAACGTTTAAGTGATATAACCTCTTAACAGACGAGTGGTTTGAGGGCATAAGTTTAGCCTAAGCTGCCAAACTACAGTTTCTTGCTATGACCAACCTACAAGACATATGGTGTGATGAAAACCTTAGCCAAGAGGTCTCACACATAAAACACACGACAATTTTCCACCTCGAATAGAGTAATAGAGGTGGGTTTCTATGGTTTGGTTACGTCGTCCTGATTGCTCCCATAGCAATATGCTTAATTAAAAGACGAGACCAACATTGACACAACCAGTAACTATATATATAGACCTACTTACTACTAAGCAAGGTCGCTTTTGTTTTATATGATGTGGCATATATTGGATTAATGATGCGGCAATTTTAGAAATAAGCTACCATTGAATTCATGTGCCACATGAAGGTGCTGAAAATATTAGACAGGTTGACTGAGAAAGCGGATCTACAGCTAACAAGACATTCCTCTGACTAAAACCATAGACCTAACCACAAGAGAAACGGAAGCGTAGCCAGACAAAATCTAAAAACATGTATAAAACTGAATACTAATTTTATTACTTATATTTATCAACAACTTTTTTAATTTAAGAAGACATCAAGTTTAAACAAACTAAGACTTTAATTTAGAACACTTCCATTATTTGACTTAATAAAACAAGATTCAATGATATTCCTTTTAACTGTGCCGTTACACGGGACTAAAGGATCTTGCTTTACTCCAGTTAATAGGATGATCTAAATCGCTCATATGTACGAACAATGCATTCGATATTTGGCCAGTTCTCACAGAATATTGGTGTTGTTTGATTTGTTGTGAAAGTGGTTTTCCAGTTTGTCCATAATATATTTTATCACACTTTTTACTAAGGAATTTCATAGATGCAGCCAGAAACATCTTTAGGAGAATTTTTATCACTAAACTCTTAACATTAAAATTACTGAAAACAACATTTATGTTGAAAAGCTTTAAAATTCTAGGAATTTTGAAAACCTTTCATCATAAGATAATTTGAGAGAATATTATGCTTACTGAATGTTTGTTATTAGTTAAATAAAATGTTTTCCTGGACTTTTTTCCATGCTACATCTACAAAGGTCCAGGAAAACATTTAAGTTTAACTATCATAAATAGTTTTGATTCAGTAATCAATGAACTGGTGGGCTACAATGATCATTTTATCTTGAACATTTAAAAAACAGAGAATTTAACATTCTGATGGTGATTCAAGATAAAATGAACAAAAGAGGCAATGTTAGTTGATTTTGGAAAGACTGAAAAGGTGAAATTTCTATCATGGCCTATGGACAGTTACATTTGTATTCTTGTTCTTTAGTTTTACTTTGTAACCTTCTTCAGCTTTTGTCTCATTCCTAGGGCTGGCCTGACGATGCGTCAATAAACGTGAAAGAACCGCTTGGTATTACTGAACGGGACCTGTCTTTTCCTGTGGAATCTTACACATTATATATAAATATATATATATCACCATAAATATATATATCTAATATTCATCATATGTATATGTATATCGAACAAACACAGCGAGTGCCAGTCCACAGCACCAGTAAACAACAAAGAGTTATCGATATGTAAAAGGAAAAATTCTGTATGTATAAATATTTAATATATAATTATTATAAGTCGACATAATCAACAACAAAGTGGAAAGGCGAAGATAAATACGTTGATTAGATAATGTCAGCAAATTTAGAAGGATTAGTTATTTTTAACATGTTCAGAAGAATATAATTTAATACAATGCAACATATCTAGTTACCTATTAAAAATATTACAAGGCAGTTTTCTTTAATTAAGATCTGAGATATCTAATAGACTTTACAAATGAATTAATGACCTGTCTGTCATAGTGCTTGATTGAAAGTGGTCGTATTTTCATTCATGCTGAAGGGAACAAACAATTATACTTTATTAGGAAAACCTAATAGATGGAATAAATTTTCGGTCTGTACGTTTTAAAAATCTCTAGTGATGCCATATTTTTGTTGACTCAAGAAACTGACTCCAAAAATGAATAAAATGCAAGAAACAAAACAGAAAATTTGATAAATTGATCAAATTTCAGCGATAAAATGGAAAATATTATTACCAAATGCAATATAATTTTCATGACATTTAAAGTCAAGGAGTGTTCCAAGACTTGAATTTACTTTATGAATGTCATTTAATGTTATTCAAAGGTGTCTCAGCTCAAAAACTAGGAAAAAGAGTTCACTCAAATGCAGAAAAAAAACATGAGCCATGGCCTATAAACCATGGAAAATAAATAAACAAATATCGGTCTGTGAAAAGTCAGTAGTCACTGCATAAAAATACATAGGCCATAAGGGTGGTTATCAAAATTGTTATATCTTAATCTTTAGAGTACTACAGAGAGAGTATCTTTTAAAAGCAAGAGACAAGAGAGAGGAGAGAGAGAGTTATGGTTCCTTGGCATATTAATACATCTGTCTACATGTGTTTTGTGTGTATATATATATAATTTATTTATATATTATATATTATATATATATATATATATATTTATTAAATGAAGCCCTATATATTCTGAAATTCTATATACATACGCATTTAGGGCTATGACATATCCAAAGAACTATTTTTCATATGCTATTTTGTTGACATTTTTCTTCCCTCTTATTTATTTCTTCATTATATTTGTCTTTCATATTTATTCTTCTATATATATCTATCTCATAAACTATTATAAACTCTTTTGATCAATAAAAATTCTATAAACGCCTCATTTCAATACAACAACTTATCAAACACAACTTATTTGAATTTTATATCCAGCAAAGTTAAATATTTCTAATCTAAGTATAACCTAAACTAACATTAGGCTGGGGTCAGATGTTAACGTCCACAAGAATGGCATATTTGGTTTTGAGTTTGGGAGATATTCGATCTTTTAATCGAGAGAAGATTTTTGGAATAGATAAAATGGTGCAATGATTCCATTTACATGAAAATCAATTTTCGACTAATATAATGTTATGAAGGTTTTATTTTATTTTATATCATTATTATTATTATTATTATTATTAGTGGTTATTATTTTATTATTATTATTTTATTATTCAGAAGACGAAGCATTCATATGAAAAAAGAGCACAGGAGGTGGGGAATCGACAAAAAAATTCCATAATTTCTTCAAATTACAAAAGGGTTAATTTTCCAAAAAGCAAATTTTCTTGAAACAACAAACATCCTATTCTTAATATACATGATCAGTAAGCTTTAACAAATACAATTATGAAATGAAGACCTGAATTCAAGGATACATATCAGAGTCGAAACAAAACGGATTGCAGAGGACGGTGCTGAGTCGTCAGAAAGTGAGGGACAGGAGAATTAAGACAGACAGAAACAGCTGGGAACTGCCTTGTCTTCAATTGTAAATGTAAATGGGAGTTCAGGGGAAGAGGGTTGAGAGAGAGAGAGAGAGAGAAGAGAGAGAGAGAGAGAGAATGAGAGAGAGAGAGAGAGAGAGAGAGAGAGAGAGAGAGAGAGAATATTTTATACTGCTAATGTGACGATAGTCACAACAATATATATATAAATATATATCCATATATAGGTTATATATGGCAATCTTATATCTATATATATCTATAAAAACTGATCATCAAATTAATGACATAGATGAATTTATATTATAAATATGCATGCCACATGTAGTTCAGGACTCAATTTTTTAAGTAATATTACACAGCCCCTGCAAGATGAAGCAAATATATGTCAGTCCCTGTTCAGGATTCAGATAAGGCCATCTACTCAACCCCTGTTCAGGATTCAGATCCACTCTCTCCCTGTTCATTTGATTCCCAAATCAAAGGCACCTGCAGAGGAAACATCATGAAGAATGGCTGGAGAAAGGAAAGGCCCGTTTTCACTTTAACAGTATCATTTGCAGCCCCTGTTCAAGATTAATATAATATCCTTTTGATAACTAGGTTGTATTTTCATACTGTCATAAACTGTAAAAACAGGAGGATTACACACTCAGCTGAAATTCAGTTACTTGATATATCACATTCACTCACAAACACACACACACAACAAACACACAAACTACCCAATAATCCAAACAATATATAAATATATATATAGTATCTATTTAGATAATGTTCCTTGGAATAGAGAAATCAGGGATTGCAAGATGAAATCCCTAAGAAATTTGTGAAATGACCATTTTGCTTAGGAACATTTGATTCCAGAGGTGAAGGACTAAACACGGCGAAACAGTGATTCATCCACACTGATATTGTGTTCAGTAGTAGAAATGGGGGTCAAATGTGTTTATCTCTCTATAAGCAACACAAATTATTAAAAGTTTACATAACTGAAATCATACTTGAGTGCGTCGATGTATGCAGGCAATACTACAAAGGCAAACGGCTATTATCTTCTGCCAGAAATATATGATGATGTCCAGAGGGGGCAGCAATGCTTACAGAAACGCCTTCTGAAGCTAGAAACCATATTTCGGAAATGTAGTTTAAGGATAAAAACGCATTATATACTGTACAATCATATATAAATACTCGGTACTCATTTTAAATTTCTTTCTTTAAACAAAGGATGGAGGGAAGAGGAGAGAGAAGTCCTCAGGTCAGGGAAGGAGAGAGAATGGAGGGGGAGGGAAAGAAAAACGGAGGAAATGGGAAATGGAAAAGCACCAATCAGCTCAATTTTTTTTTCCTTTATGGTTGAACATGAGACATGCCGACCGCTTGTCAAAACCACAATAAAAGCTCCTTTTCATGCTGGCCCTCATGAACCTTATGTGTTTTAAATTACAGAGAAGATGATAATTATTCACTGGATAAGAGAGTTGGTAAGAAATGGTTTAGACAATTTTATTGAAAAAATGAGATTTCTAGAACAATCTGGTTTAATCTCTCACCTTCTCTGTGTCTTTCTGTCTATGATCACAAATCACATTTCGACAGGTGTTTCTCTCTATCTCTCTCTCTCGAGATAAAATTTTCACTGAGTAGTGTCATTTCATGGAACAGTTTAATTTAGTCTCTCTGACTCTCTCTCTCTCTGGTCTCTCTCTCTCTCTTTTAGCGTCATTTAAAGAACAGTTCATCACATTTATAACTAACTCTCTCTCTCTCTACCAACTTTCATAGGGTCATTTCAAGAACAAGACATCAAGTTTTTCATTAGAAAGACCTCTCTCTCTCTAACTCATATCTTAATTTCAAGAACAGTTCATCAGGTTCTCTTCTCTTATAGAAGTTTGTTCTCAGTGCTTCTCTCTCTTTGAAGATAGCTCTGATTATATATATATATATAGCTGATATATATATGGATATATATATATCAAAGCAGTGTTAATTTCAAGTTTATTGTCCTTCTCTCTCTCTCTCTCTCTCTCTCTCTCTCTCTCTCTCTCTCTCTCTCTCTCTCAGACCAGCTATATATATATATATATATATATATATATATAGCTTGTCTCATCCAGCAGTGTTAATTCTGGAACAGTTTATTGAGAACAGATGAAGGTTTCTCTGATCTCTGTGACAAAAAATATTTTTTCTCTGAATTGAAGTTTTAAAAATTTAGATGCAATCAGAGGATCAAAAGATGTCTTAGAAAACAGAGGAGGGATTCCAAAACGCCGGAAAAAATACTGAAGAAATATTTTCTGAAGGGAAGTTAGGGAACACATTGACCTTTTTTGACGTCCCCAGAGGATTAGGTGAAACAAGGAACCTGGCCAACTTTTTTCCTTTGCGTCATCTCTTCATACAAATTACAGTAAATACAACTCAGATATAAATGTTATTACATCTTATACATGTGTATACATCCAACATCACAGACACACACAATTTCTATATATATATATATATATATATATATATATATATATATATAATTTGTTTGATATTATATGATAAGTAATCAACACAATTAGTGTGGAACAGAAATAAAATTGTTAAAATTCACATCACCCTTCAAAGACCTGGGTTCTGATCCCAAGTCAAGAAATATTATTTATATATATATATATATATATATAATATATATATATATATATATATATATAAATATATATATATGACTTTTATCACATCATGTGATTCATATACAAGCATTAAACTAGGAGCTTCCTTAATATCAATTTTAACTATGAAATAATATATTTTAATAATGTTACCGAAAAGGGAATTTTTAGTTGATAATAAGTTCGTCGTCCCGTGGGCTCGAACCAACGAAAGACAAGAACTCAGGACTACAGTGACGCCTTTACCCACACGGCACGGCCAACTTGTGCCCACGGGACGACGAACTTATTATCAACTAAAAATCTTCGGTAACATATATGAAAATAAATGATTTCCGAGGTAGAGCGAATTGGATATTAAAGGACGTTTGTAATGTTAATGTTTTATATTATAGGACCATATATATGGTATATAATATATATATATATATATATATATATATATATATATATATATATATATATATATATATATATATACATATACAAACACACACACACACACACACACACACATTTTATATATATATATATATATATATATATATATATATATATATATATATATATATATATATATATATATATATATATATATATGAAAGGATGGAATATTTTGAGATGGTTTGCCTATGTGGAAAGAATGAAGGATGATAGGTAAGTGTAAAGGTATGTCATTTTGAAAACATAAAGGTATGAATAGAAGGGTATAGGATAGGAAGAGGGTCAACATTCAGACTTCTATGGAAGTGTATGAGGCAGCTAGTGTTCTGGAGGTTTTCTGCACAGGCATTCACATACAAAATTCAGCGGTTTAAGCCTGGTTTAAGCATGAATACTGCATAGGTCATTATCTCTTCCTTTCTAGGACACCAACCCTGTTAAGAGAACACCTTAACGTTGAATATGAGAAATATGGTAACTATTTTCTTTTCCTTACGGAAACTGGTGTCTGAGGATAAGCTAATAGACAAGATAATTATTTAGTATTTCTAACTGACAAATCACAAATGAATATATCATGTGCTTTCTAGCAGAATTATAACTCTGGCGTGTTGATACTAAGGAGGTTCTTAAAGCTATAAATATTAACATATGCGTCAAAGATATGCTTAAAATGTTTGCATGAGTAAAACAAGAAGTCGGTTTTTTTCTAATGAACCCCTACTATTTACAATTCGCAGAATGTGTGGAAGATGTAAGTGACTTACGAATAGCGGGTAAGATGGATGGATTAATCTGTTAGTAATGGTACCTTCTGTGAATATACCTGAGTCAGCTGATGCTTCGGTGGTCTTAAGGTTATTGTCTTACTGGTGTATGTATGTATGTATGTATGTATGTGCACACGCACACACACATATATATAAGTATATATATATAAGAAGAAGATATATATAGATATATATATATATATATATATATATATATATATATATATATATATATATATATATATATATATATATATATATATGTGTGTGTTTGTGTGTGTGTGTGTGTGTGTGTGTGTGAATGACCACACTCGCTGTTCTTTTGAGGATTTTCATAACAATAATATTGAATTACTTTTGTTCAAATATTAATAAAAGCTAAGTTAGGCTAAAAAATCAGAGTGTTTCAATCATGTACTTTTCTTTGACATAAAATAGCAGCGATCCCCCCCAAGGCAACGTCTCTCTCTCTCTCTCTCTCTCTCTCTCTCTCTCTCTCTCTCTCTCTCTCTCTCTCTCTCGTTTAGGATAATTCAGAACTGACGCATATCATAGGAGGGAGTGTGACAGACATAAATTTACAACTATTTCTTGTTTCCACTTTCATTTTCTGAACGAAAAAAAAAAAACTACATTCATAGGCAGTCAGTCATCTCTCGCGGAAAGATATCAATTCAAGCAATTCTTTTTTCATTTCTCCTTATTCTTCTTCCCTTAGATTTTATCCTCTTCTCTTCCTCCGCAGCCAAAAGGGGATATTCGCAGGATTTTGGACTTGCTAAATACCCGTGGGGGTAAAATTTCCCTGGCGAAAATTTACATGTCATACCGGAGGCTGCTGAAAACTCCCGGCATATGTTGCTGAATATCTGACTATGCTTTATTTTCGGATACCCTCCTCCCTCGGCTCCACTTGCAACGCGCCCCTTTCGCCTTCGTCATTCTCGTCTTTTGGACGCATACATATGTATTTCATGCGTATGTAATATACATATGTGATGAACCTTCATGTTTCAGTTTTCATTACGTTTTTAATGAATTTCACGCTTCAGCTTCGTATCCGTATTTAGTGCACCTCCGAATTTCGGTTTTAATATACAACATGTAATTGTAATCTTTAAAAATAAATACATAAATAAATAAATAAAAATCTTGTCCCATTCTGCAAAACATTAGGCACAAGAATAAAAAAATAAAACATTAAAAATAAAAAAAATTTTTTAAACACGCTGTTATTAAAATGTACTAAAAAGTAAAAAATAATTTTTTGATACACGCCAGGATTTTCTTACAATTAATCATGTCTAAAAAAAGATAAAAGCGTGGACGCCAAACATGGCGGGAATTGCTACAAGAAATGAAAAAAAGTATATTCTTTTCTTGTAGCATTTCCTTCTATGTTGCAGCCCACGCTTTTATTTTTGCTGACATGATTAATTGTAAGAAAATATAGGAGTCTCAAAAAATTATTTTTTTACTTTTTAGTGCATTTTAATTAAAGCGTGTCTAAAAAAATTGAATTTCTATATTTTTTTATTTTATATTTTTTAGTTTTGACAGAAACTGTAACCGATTTATGATTGTAGCTAACGAAATTGAGCGTGGTATCCTGTCGAGCCAAAGAGGGTTTGAAAAATTCGGAGAGTTATTAACTTATTCTACCAAGTCAAAGAAGGTATGAAAAATCCGAAGTTTCATACAAATCCTGAGATACTGGGAGAGGTCACTGTAGGGTCACTAGAGGTCACTGCTGAACTGCTGATCATGTAAGGTTGTATTGTCACTGGAATTGAGTAACCAAGGAAAATTTCAAATCCATCGGACGAAGGGAACAGGTCGGAAATTGAGTTACGAGTTTTGACCCAAACAGACAGACAGACACAGAAGTCAAGTTAAATGAAAGCATGTAATTAGTATTAACAATGGAAAGGAAATTAACACAAGATAAGAATTTCTATAAAAAATGTGGAGAGTTTAATGCCAATTTTCCAACCCACATTTAATCGTAACTCTATAAAAAGTACAATTTCCAGCTACAGAACTATATGCCAGTTTTATCAACTTAAGAATTTTTGTTCTCCCATACTGTAGTGAAAAAATAACAGAAAAAATTCAATAAAGTTAGTATATTTGGAGTAAAAGAGTTATATAACTAACTTTCTGGTGGGCTGCGGATTAAGCTACACAAAAAAAAAGATAAAAGATAAGTAACAAAATACTATCACAGAGAAGCTTCGACCGCAGTGCAGGGATAAGCGTAAAAAGACGCAGACGCAATAAAGCGTGATTCTCTCTCTCTCTCTCTCTCTCTCTCTCTCTCTCTCTCTCTCTCTCTCTCTCTTATAGCCCCTGTTATATTCTTTTTCTTCAAACTTAACGTCTAACCAATGATGACAAAAACGGAATAATAAGAGTACTAAAATCAAAGGGATGCTTTAATGCAAGCATGGTTAAAATAACTTTTTTTGTCTTTCAATTATCAGTGTGAGGAAAACTATTTAATTTAACTTACGTCCAAAAATTCAGGAGACCACTTGGGAACGAAGACTTAGATTATGAATAATATTTATCAGCGGGTATCTATAATTTTATATCCACATGAACAATAATCTGATAACAGAAAGCTATTCGCTATTTGCACAATATTGCAAAAAATGTCAATAAAGCTCTTTGGGTCCTTTTAAAGATATTCTAAAGGTTACACGTGTGTATTTCATGGCAGTCATTGTAAACAATGATAGAAAAATGTTGTGAGAATTACAACAGACATAAATAAAAATGAGATAATTTATTATTGACGCTATATTCATGAGTTCCTGGATATATATGTTTTATTACGAAATACAATGGGAAACTTTACAATAATCATTTCATGAAAGTACTTGAATAATAGGTCAATATTTACCATTCATTACAGAAAATAATGGATACATAGATGGTTTTTTGTTTCCCTGAATGAATTTTTAAAAAGTACAACGCATTTGCAAAATTTCATATTGATGCAAATCTCATGTAACATGTTTTGAATTTTTTAAAAGTTTTACTAATATTATATATATATATATATATATAATATATATATATATATATGATATATATACATATATACATATACTGTAAATATATAATGTATATATATATACATATAATATATATATATTATATATATATAAAATATATAATATATATATATATATATATAAATATATATTTTATATATATGTTACAGTCAACATGCGTAATCAGTCATTACGCGTAATGAGTGAAATTTCAGTCATCACGCGTAATGCACTTAGGGATTGATCCCCCCAGGAGCTAGTACTAAACACGGCGAAACAGTGAGTCACCTACACTGTTTCGCCGGGCTTTAGTACTAGTCCCTGGGCGGTCAAATGTATTTCGCCGTGTTTAGTACTAGCTCCTGGGGATCAAATGTCCCCTAAGTGCATTACGTGATGACTGAAATTTTAGTCATTACGCTAAAAGACTGATTAAAAAGGTTGACTCGTAAACATAAATAAATAAATCTTTTTATGTCAAAACTAAGTGAAAACTTTCCAAAACACGTTTGCGGTGCAGGCCACTGTTCAAGAATAAAAAACTACTGTTTCAAATGATAGTCGCCTTGTTGTTCCTGAAAATTTGAGAATCTTGTGCTGTTCTGAGCACAGGAAAAGTTTGAACAATGGCAAACTGTGCTTGTTTGGCGAGCACATTTGATCTGTTTTTGATGCCTTTGTTCTTAAATTTTTAAACTCCACACGCTTAAAAAAGGTGTCATCAATAATCTTGACAAGATGTAAAAATAACCCAAGAGACTACAGTTATGTTCTGCCATACCAAGCAACAAGACGAATCAAACATTTTTGGCTTTAATATTTTCACTAATACTAGAATCCCAAGATTAGCCTACGCTGAAAATTTTCATTCAGTGGTTTTGCTTACCAGTGCACTGTTTAACATTTTTTTGAGTATCAGATGCACCATGTTTCTGCAATATACCAAATTGGAAAAAAATGGCTTGTCACAAATCTTACAAAAACCATGATAAATATCTTTACCTTGAGTCAGCAAAGGGAATTTGGTTTATTCCTTTCTATATTCGTGTTAATTGGTGATGATCGTTTAAAGTAGCTAATCAAAAATAAGTAGCTTAGTAAAGTCGACTTTTAAAAAACCGTGTTTAACGGAATAGAATAACAAAAATATACAATAAAGAAAATCAACAATTTATTTAAAATGTCCTAAATATGGACTAAAAGGTCCTACAAATTTGCCAAATAAATTAGAATATCGTAGGTCGTACAGCATTGGATCATAAAAAAATAAATGAAGTTAACAATTGTCAAACATCTGGCAACGCTGATGCCCGCAATTAAAAGCCACGTGCCGCTGCATGGCTATCATAGCGTGGCGCGCTTAGATCGCATCCGGTGTAAACGGCCTTTAGTCAATTATCAAAAGGCCTCGACAAAGACCCTTGCTAGCGTAACTCTAGCACACATGACCAAATCAATATCCAAATGAATAATTAGATAAAAAACATATATGTATTTATTTCTAATCAGTCTTTTGACGGAAGCTTCCCCCTCATCAAAGCTCGGGAACATTCGTTTTATACGAATCCAAATGCAAATTAGCAGACGACACTTCACTGCTCATGACTGGTAATAAATAACTCAAAGAGGCAACAAATCATTCAATAAATTTCTTTCACGAATTCATGGGGTGATTATTCACGCTAAACACTGATGGCATGTGATGGTATCTATTCAGCAAACTGAAACACTGGGTTTGTCCAAGACTAATGATGGTATATTTACATAGACACTTGTCATTAATTGTGCCTGTTTTAAAGAACTAAATTTTTACTCTCTCTCTCTCTCTCTCTCTCTCTCTCTCTCTCTCTCTCTCTCTCTCTCTCTCTCTCTCTCTTCAGTGGAGCTCCTTGAACGTCTGAATGAGGAAAGAAAAATGTATTTTATTTAAACCCCTGAAGGCTATTTCCTTCTGCTGTTTTATATCTTTCTTAACTTCATCTAAAAGGAGATTAAATGTGTGTGTGTAAATGTGTGTGTGTGTGTGTGAGAGAGAGAGAGAGAGAAGAGAGAGAGAGAGAAAGAGAGAGAGAGAGAGAAATTATTTTAGGAACGTTCTTAATCCGCAAGACGATTGATATTATTCGTTTAAATGATGAAGATGGCGAACAAAGTCATCAAGGAAAAAGTTGAAAGGACGGAAAATATTCCATAATGATTCGAAAGGCCTTCCAATAGCTTGCATTACTTTGCCTTATGTTCATAAACAGAAATTTGTCACTAAATAGGAGTTATAGCTTATTAAGGAAAGGCATGGGCTCCTTTCATCACATCATGACTAAACACAACTCCTTCATTGGCTTAGAACTTCATTATGAGTTAGCTTGTCCTCATGATTTTACTGTTTTTCTGAGAAATTTATGGAAAATAGTTTATCTAAATCTTTCTTCAATATCATTACATATTTTTTCTGTTATCATCATCAAATTTACATACCAATAATTTTATAAAATACATCTATCATTTACACTTCACTTAAGTTTCTGATTTGGAATCCCTCTGTTCCAATTCAGTGAACAAAAAGTGAACAGATTAATAAAGCTGGACAGTTCATGATGAAGGTCTTTCAGTCGTTAAATTGGACATATATTAGGGACCCCTGATATCTCAATTATTCTCTGGAAAATACAGACTTTGATCATTTATCATAAAAATCAGTCTTTTCCATTATTAAAATAGTTATAATTTAGATGTCTCTCTTGTGGTATTTCAAAAAAAGAATTTGTAGTAATGAAAGAGAACTCTACAAATGAAGATTGTACCAACGAGTGCATGAAAAAATATTATTCATGAACGATTTAATAAAAAATTACAGTGCATTTCGTTTCAAATGTCAAAAAAAAATAATAAATAAATAAAATATAGGGAACAATTTCTATAATCTCCTGTAAAACTGTATGAATTGTTAATATATCAATTTCACCTCTTTTAAAAGTTGAAAATTCCTATAAAGATGCGAATGAAAAATCTTCAAATTACTATAAAAAAATTGATCATAAAATAAATTTAAGTAAATGAATGTAAGAATATAAAAAAAAAAATTTTGAAATAAATGGATCTGTAAGCAGCTTTCAATATATATATATGTTAATGTATATATGTAAACACAATCATACAGACATTTATATATCTATATTTATATATATATATATATATGCTAATAATTGTATAATGAATGTAAGAATATAAAAATAAAATTTGGAAATAAACGGATCTATGGGCATATATATATATGTATGAATTGTTAATGTATATGTATATAACACAATACATACATATATATATCCGCACTATTTATCTATATATATATATATAATTGTAGAATATATAAGAATATAAAAACAAAAATAAAATTTGGAAATAAACGGATCTGTATAGCAGCTTTATATATATGTATGAATTGTTAATGTATATATGTGTAAACAATCATACAGACATTTATCTCTCTCTCCTCCTATTTATCTATATATGACTTTTGCCAATAATTGTAGAATGAATGTAAGAATATAAAAACCTAAAATTTGGAAATAAACGGATCTGTGGGCAGCAGCTTTCATGTATATGTATGAATTGTTAATGTATATTATGTAAACACAATCATACAGACATTTATTTCTCTCTCCGCCTATTTATCTATCTATTGCTTTTGCCAATAATTGTAGAATGAATGTAAGAATATAAAAAACCTAAAATTTGGAAATAAACGGATCTGTGGGCATACTATCATGTATATGTATGAATTGTAAAATATATGTATAAAACAATCATACAGACATTTATTTCTCTCTGTTATTTATCTATCTATTGCTTTTGCCAATAATTGTAGAATGAATGTAAGAATATAAAAAACCTAAAATTTAAAATAAAAAAATCATTGAAGGCAGCGTTTCAATGTAATTGTTTATGTAAACACAATCAACAGACATTTATCTCTCTCTCCGCCTATTTATCTATCTATTGCTTTTAATCAATAATTTTAAGAATGAATGTAAGAATATAAAAAACCTAAAATTTGAAATAAACGGATCTGTGGGCAAATAAAAATAAATTTTAATGTATATGTATGAAATTAAAAATATATGTGCCAAATAATCATAAATAAATAAAGACATTTATTTATATATATATCCAAATAAATTGCTTTTGCCAATAAATAGAATAAATGAAAATATAAAAACCCTAAAATAAATAAATAAACGGATCTGTATATTTAGCTTTAAATGTAATCCATTTTCCATAAAATTAAATTAAATAAATATAAAAAATAAATCATAAATAATTTAAAATAAATAAATAAATAAAAGTATAAATTGCTTAAATAAATAATTGTAGAAAAATAAATGTAAAATATAAAAATATAAATATTGGAAATAAATAAATATAAATAAATAAATAAGTAAGTTTATATATAAATGAATTGTTAATATATATATATAAATAATAAATAAATACAGACAATATATTTCTCTCTAAAAAATTTATCTATCTAAAAATTAAATATTCATGTAGAATGAATTTAAAGAATATAAAAATAAAAAATAAAATAAACGGATCTGTGGGGAAAATAAATAAATATATGTATGAATTGTTAAAATTATAATGTAAAAAAAAATAAATAAAAATATTTGATCCGCCTATTTATCTATCTATTGGGATAAAAATAATAGAATGAATGTAAAATATAAAAACCTAAAAAATTTAAATAAACGGATCTGTGGGCAAGCTTCAATTTCATGTATATGTATGACTTGTTAATAAATATATGTGTAAACACAATCATACAGACATTTAAGGATAAAAAATTATTTATCTATCTATTGCTTTTGCTAATAATTGATAGAATGAATCCCTATAAATAAAAACCTAAAATTTTGAAATAAAAAATAGAAAAAGGCAATTTCAATTATATATAAAAATTGTTAATTGTATATGTGTAAACACAATCATACAAACAATTTATTTCTCTCCGCCTATTTATCTATCTAATTGCTAAAAATAATAATTGTAGAATTATAAAAGGAATATAAAAAACCTAAAATTTGAAATAAACGGATTCTGACATAGGTAGCTTTCATAGTATATGTATAACTGTTAAATAACTAAACACAATCAAAACATTTCGAAATAAATATGATATTTATCTAAAAATTGTAAAAATGCCAATAATTTAGAATGAATTAAAATATAAATTTTAAATTTGGAAATAAATCGGATCTGTTGGCAGCAGCTTAAATAATGTATATGTATGAATTGTTATTATCAATGTAAATAACACAATAATAAATGAAATTTATTTCTCATCCGATTATTTAATATCTATTGCTTTAAAAAAAAAAAATTGTAGAATGAATGTAAAATAGAAAAAAACCTAAAATTTGGAAATAAACAAATATGTGGGCAAATCTTTAATGTTGTTAAAAATGTAAATAAATTGTTAATAAAGTAAATATCTTAAAACACAATCAAACAGACAATTTATTTCTAATCTATTTCTCTCCTATTTACAATATAAGAATCTCTTTTAAAATTTTGAATAATTAGAATGAACAAATATGTATAAAAATTGTTAATTTGGAAATAAACAAATCATACAAACAAAATTATTTATCTATCTATTGCTTTTAGTAATTTGAATAAATAAATAAAAACCTAAAATAAATAAATTGATTTATGTATATGTATGAATTGTTAATGTATATGTGTAAAACAAATGAATTTATTTCTCTAAATTATTTTCTATCTTAATTTTAGAATAAATGTAAGAATAAAATTAAATAAAATTTGATTAATGGGTTTTAGAAAATAAATGTAAATAAAATATTGTTAATAAATAAAATGTGTAAAAAATCATACAAACATTTAAAAAATTTATCTATCTAAATAAAAAAATAAATAATTGTAATAAATGAATGTAAGAATATAATAAAACCTAAAAATAAAAATAAAAAAAAACTGTGGTTGCAGCATTTCATGTATAAAAATGAATTAAATTAATAATAAAATAAACACAATCAAAATAAGAAATGCAATTTAAAATCTTCCAAATTTATTATGATGTCATGAAATGGTCTAATTGTAGAATGCACCAATAAATATAAAAACCTAAAAATAACCATTAAACGTTAAAATTGATTATTGTCAATAAAGCTTTATGCTCTATGTAAGGGTTTTAATAAATGCGTAAACACAATCCAACAGAGTTCAAATAAATACTCTTTGGCTATTTATCTATCTCTTGAATAAAAATAAATTGTAGAATGAATGTAAGATATAAAAAATAAAAATTTGAAATAAATATATCTGTAGCTTTTAAAAAACATCTATATGTATGAAAATTAATCATAATATAAACACAATAACAAAAAACTAATAATAATATATTTATCTAAATTGCACTTTTAAAAATTGTAGAATGAATCTAACAAATATAAACATCTTTAAAATTTGGAAATAAGCGGATCTGTCAGTTGCAACATTTAAATGTAATATATAATTGTTAATGTATAATGTGTAAACACAATTGTTTAAATGATTTTTCAAATAAATTTATCTAATCTATTGGATTTGCTAATAACTAGAATGAATGAATAAGAATATAAAAAACTTAAAATTTGAAATAAAAAAATAAAGCTCAAATAAATATGGCATAAATGCGTTTTCTGTAAACACAATCATAAATAGACATTTATTTCTCTCTCCTCTTATTATCTATCTATTAAAATACTCAATAATTATAGAATGAAAAAGAATATAAAAAACCTAAAAAATTGAAATAAACGGATCTGTAAACAAGAAAGAAATATGATGTATATGTATAAATTGTTAAATATATAAATATCTAAAAAAAATCATACAGACAAATATAATATATTTTATGATCATGTTAATGATAAAATATCTGCTAAAAATAATTGTAGAATGCTAAATTTAAAAATAAAAAACCTAAAAAAAAATAAACGGATCTGTATGAAATAAATATGTATATGTATGAATTGTTAAAAATTATGTGTAAACACAATAAAATAAACAACAAAAAATGATAAATTTTGAATCTATTGTAATAAATCAAAAATATATAGAAAACTCATAAGAATATAAAAAACTTAAAATTTAAATAAACGGAAAATTATGTCATTTCAAATATATATGTAAATAAATATAATGATTATATGTGTAAAAACACAATAATTAGACATTTATTTAAATTTAAACTGTAATTTAATTTATCTTCTATTTCTCTAAATTCAATAAATCTAGAATGAACATAAGAATATAAAAATCTTAAAATTTGAAATAAACTCAAAATAAAAAGCTTAAATATGTATAAATGTTTTATGAATTGTTAAAATAAATAAATAAATACAATCAAACAGACAAATTAAATTTTATAAATAAATAAAAATCTATAAATAAATAAAAATAAATGCCAATAAAATTCTCTAGAATGAATGTAAGAATATAATAAACTTTCTAAAAATTTAAAAAATCGGATCTATTGATGCAAATAAATAAATATATATAAATAAATAAATTAATATATATGTTAAATAAAAAATAGGAAAAAAATAAAAGAATTAAATATTTATAAATATCTATTGCTTTTGCCAAATAATTGTAAATGAATCTAAGAATTAATAAAAATGTAAAATTTAAAAATAAACTGGGATCCTGTAATAAATACTAATAAAGCACTATATTATAAAAATTGTTAATCAAATATGTTAAACACAATAAAAGAATTTATTTCTCTTAACGCATTTATCTATCTATTGATAAAAATAGACCAATAATTGTAAAATAAAATGTAAGAATATAAAAAATAAAATTAAATAAATCCTCGAAATAAATAAATCTTCATTATATGTATGAAATCAATATATAAAAAAAATAAATCAAAACATCAGAAATAAATAAATCTAATAAATAAATAAATATTTATCTATCTATTGCTTTTCCAATAATTGTAGAATGAATAAAGAATATAAAAAACCTAAAAAAAAATAAATAAAATATCTAAATAAAAATCGTCAGCTATATATATAAATAAAAAAAATAAATAAAAATAAATAAATACAATCATACATGTGACATTAATTTCTCTAAATAATTTATCTATGATAAAATGCCAATAATAAATAGAATGAAAATAAAGAATATAAAAAACCTAATAAGATAAATAAATAAATCTTTAAAAATTTTAAAAATATGTATGAATTGTTCAAGAATAATGATAAATAAATCATAACAATATTTATGTTCATTCTTGGAAGCCTATTTATCTATCTATCAAATTTTGCCAATAATTAAAGAATGAAGCAAAGAATATAAAAAATAAAAAAATAAAAAAAAATGGAATATAGCATTTTAAATGGAGAATAAAATGAATAAAGGTTACATAAATAAAAAATGAAAATAAATCAACCAGTTAAAAATTAACGAAATAAATTATAAAACATTTTAAATAAAAATGGAATAGCTCAAGGTTTTATTGAAATAAATGAATTATTCATATAAATATGCAACTATTCATATTGGCAAAATATATTGATAAAATAAAATTAAACTAATCATAATCCTTTTAGCTATATTTTTTTCTACTATTTTTCTTTTATTCATAAAAACATCTTTACTTTATTTTCATTACTTAAGGGGAAATATAAAAATAAATAAATAAAAAAACGTTAAAAAATGTTTTATATTTTAGTTTTAATAAATAAAAAATATTAAATTCTTAAAAAAATTGACTTCGAAAATTAAACCAACTGATTACTCCCAGACCAATTTTTTAAAATTTAAATCAGCTTTAAACTTAAAAATAAATATCAAGTTAAAAATAAATAAATTATTAAAACATACCAGCCCGTAAAAACTCCTTAACTAAATAAATTCAGAAATGCTCTACCGGAGAAAATATCTGAAAAATACTTTCAAAATGAAGAAAAATAAAATCCGGGAAATAGGATGGTAAAAATAATAATTTCAAGTAAAATCCAGTTTTCGCAAAAATGAATAAATAACTGTCGGTGTCAGGCGCTGAGCAAAAAACAGTACTTCCTAATAGAGAAAAAATAAATAAATTCAATCAGAAAAGACATAAATGATAAAGAAATTAAACAAAAATAAAATCAAAAATAAAACTTCTTTTTTTTTGATAAACATAAATAAATATTTTGTAAAAATAAAAAAATAAAAATAAAAAAAAATTACAGGGATGGACTGAAATTTAAGGTTAAAATCATTTAATGAACAAATAAAAATAATGATTGCAGGAAAACTTAAATTTGTAACAAAAACAAAAAAAACATCATTTTAAGGTTAGAGACAAAAGGCATTACTGAATGCAATTTTAAATTGTTTAAACTGAAAAAACAATCAAAAGTAAATAAAGGTTAAATTATATAGGGGATAAGTGCATATAAAGATAAATAACATATCTTAAAAAAAAAAAAAAAAAATACTGACCTTCGTAAAGAAAGGTATAAATAAATAACAAATTTTTAAATAAAATAAATAAATACAATCCTCAGAAAGGATAAAATAAAGCAAAAAAATGAAATAAATAAAATATTTCCAAATATATTCAAAAATAAATTGATTAAAAATAACATGATAAATTAAAAAAAAAAAATCACTGATTGTAAATTTTCTAAATAAATCAATCAAATTGTTAAAAATGAATGTTTAAGAAATTCAAAAAAATTGAAATGTATTAATAAATTGAAAAAAATAAATTGGAATAAATAAGAAGTTCTTAAAACTTTAAATAAAGAACACAATTTTGATGGAAGAAAATTCAGGATTGGGTAAAAATAAATAAAAGTTATATAAATAATCTGGTAATTATTGTGATACTTTCAAGAATAAAATGGATTTGAAATATGGGTTATGGCCTCAAAAATTTCATGGAAAGTTATAATAATTTTTTTTAAACCAGGCAAAACTCCTTCCCAGTTAAATAAAATTGAAGAAATAAGATAAAGGAACACAAGAAAATGTCATGAAATAACTAAATTTTGTAAATATTGGCCTTGAATAAATGTTCTGGCCTTTGGACAAGTAAAAACATAAATAGGACCTGAAAGTGCTCGAGATTAAAGTAACAGGAAATAAATAAAGGCTGTAAAACAAAAATAAACAGGAGAGGTCATGGGTTTCTCTTTCAAATGTTTTGAATATCCTTGTGTTGAGATGAAATAAATTTAAATAAAAGTTTTCTAAATAAATAACCAAAATAAATAAATAAATCTGCAAATAAATAAATAAACGGGCAAAAAAAAATTGAAAAATAGACGGAAAAAAAAAAAAGATCAATAAAATAAATAAATGCTTAAAAATGAAATTAAAAATAAATAAATAAAAAGGAATTGCCTTAATAATGCGGAAGGACCACCAAATTTCATAACAAAAATCCAAAATAAAACAAGATATAATTATCAAAAGCTCTTGAAATAAATCCATAGTTGGGCACCCAAATAACCCCACCACCTAAATAAATAAATAAAATAAATAAGAGAAAAAGGAAGCCGAGACAATAAATAAATCAATTGTAAATAAATCTCCTGGTCTTTTTCTAATAAAATCCCTCTAACAATGATAAATCAGTACAAAAATAAATATCTCATTCCAAATTCCCCGTTCCAGGGTAAAAAATAATAAATCCTGCTAAATCGTTGTTGACTTGATAATGGTAAATGCGTCTAAATAAATAATTAAAAATAAAAATGAAATTTCATAAATCTTAAAAATAAATTTCATGGCCTAAAATTTTGCCATTTAAATAAACTAAATAAATAACTCCTTTTAAAATAACCTATTTTCGTCTGCTCTGCTGCGCTTTGATTTTTTCTCTCTCTAAGGAAAATAAATACAAATCAAATAAATAAATAATTCTTAAATGTATAAATCTATAATAAATACGGATATGTAAATGTAATTAAATAAATAATTATTATAAATGATAAAAATAAGCGCAGAACTGCTATAATAAATAAATAAAAAATATAAAAAATATAATATCAAATAAATATAAATATTTAAATTTATAAAAAAATAAATAAATTTAATAAATACATTAACAGATATATAATGATATATATAAATAAATAAATAAATGTTTCAAATAAATTTATGGCATTATAAATCATATATAAATGTTATATATAAATATATTCAATCAATAAATAGCCCATTTAATGAATATATATATATAAATATATATAAATAAATATATATATAATATATATATATATATATAAATATATATATATGTAACGAGGACAGAATTAACACCTTTTTGAAGGTGTACGTAACGTGCTCAACGATCTTTATTCATGAAACGGAGGCGTATGAACGTTCGCTCACGGCAACACTTACATCTATTTTTCTCTCTCTCCTCTCTCTCTCTCTCTCTCTCTCTCTCTCTCTCTCTCTCTCGTGTATCACTCTCTCTCTCTCTCTCTATCGCCTCTCTCTCTCTCTCATCGTTTCATCCGAAGTTCACCCACCCGAATCTCACTCATTCTCACCAAATCAATTAAATGGACCATTTAAAGAAACACAATAGTTTCTACAAAAATAGGTTTATTATTCAAATAACCCAACAAGAAATGAATAAAACAAAGCAAAGATTAAAATGCATAATAAATGAAATATCGAGTTAGATAACTAAACTCTGAACTGCAAAACACTTCTGATTAAAGAAGTCTCACTATGGCTAATAGCCTGAAAATATCCAAACTCACACATACTCCCCAAATCAATAATTAGTCATGTCAAAAAAACAGTCTACCACATGTTATTCGAAACAGTCCACACTGTCCACCGACATCTGTCCACAGACATCTGTCGGAAGAATTAAACATGATAGAAAACTCCCAAAAATATATGAAATGCAAAACACAATAATGGAAAGTGTAAAATGCATAGCCAAGATATGGCAAACGTAACATGACAAAATAATAATATAAAAAGAGGTATGAATATTCATATTAAATCTCCCACACCAGTTCAAAAGTTCATAATGATTAGAAAATCATGGTAAAAATCACAAGTTCAATTTCCTCCCATAAAAACAGAGATTTCAAACTCTACCTTATCTGCCGATTTCAAAGCCTGGATCCTCTCCAAAGCTACGTCTAGACAACTGCAGTTCTATCACGTTAATGAACGATCAAACTCACTTTTAGGGCAGATTTTGGCGTAATCTAGATCAAATTAACGCACGTACTCACGAATATACATAACACTTCGGAAGATCACCTGACCGGCAATATTGCTGAGGAATCAAACTATTTGCTGAACACAAAGATTTTACCTCGAGTCTCTCGACCTAGTTCCATCTGACTCCATAAATTCTTTCATCACATCTTAAAGCATTGAAGCTATGAAATGCATATATGTGTCCTTTAAAATTGTAGCAGCCATATTTTCTGAAATAGAGCTCGGCCACCACATAAGAGCGTCTCGCTCTCCTTAACGGCAAACTAAAACAAAAGCATATGTATAAAACATAACAAAATAGAGCTATGCTCAATTAGCAATGTCTACTGCACTGCAGCTTTAAGGACTGCTCTCATGACGCACTTCCAAAGTCACTGGGGTTGAGTTCTTAGAGCCTTTACATGTAATCTTACAAACACGAATAAGCTTTACTACCCCACAACAAGAATTATCAGTAAAATAGCTATTAAGACAATTAAAATTGTCGGCATAATATATTCCTGATACTGGAACATCACGGAATCGTCAATGTCTTCCAACGGTGGAACCGTCATTGGCACCTTGGTTGTAGGTACCTCCACTGCAAATGCTCGTTATGCGTATGACGCATAATTATCTTCTCGGAACTGTTGAATACAGCACGGCTAAGTACGAGAAATTCCGTAGACAGGATTCTGCAGGATGCATCAAACAGCTTGGACCTTGAAGAACGAATGATGTCGACTTGTTGCTCTGGCACATCATTGTAACTGCATACTCCTTGCAAAAAACACGGCAGGAAGAGTACTGGTGGACTCAATGTGGTAATCTCGCAGGAACTGTCTAAAGTCACATTCTGTCAGAGTCTGTCTATGAACTAATGATAATTCACAACCACCCACAGACACAACTCGCAACTGGAAAATACTACTGTCACACACACACTTCTCTCTAACTAAAGCACAACTTGTCTTATAATCAACTCCCGAACCTTGATATTGATCTCCCAAAATGAACATGGTCTCTAATCTATCCCATGTCACTACTGAGTCTCCCAAAAACACTCGAAAAAGGTCTAATAACAAAAAGGTTTCATGTTACTGAACCAAAACAAAACTACTAATGCAAAAAGTCAAACACTCACAATGTGAACTAATTCCAAGTTTGTATCTCAGAATAATCACAGTCAACTCACTACTAAACACAACAACTCTACGGAACTCACTCACAAAAAAATTCTATCAAACAACAAAAAAAATAAAAGAATCTTATCCAAACACTAAAAGGTATCATATCTCGTAAAAAGACATGAAAGTTCTACTCCGGTTAGCAAATATTTCGCAACATCTGACTAACTCTCAACAAAATAGCAATTGACGTAATGGCAATCGCTCCCATGATCTTAACAACTACAACTACTCACAATACAGCTCCCTTATTTAAAAAAAAAAAAAAACTGGAAAAAAAAAATCCAAACACTCAAACACGATCTCCCAACCCGAAAAAAAGATCAGACTTGTTCGGTCCGATATACTAAAGTACCTCCCCAAAAAAAAAATAATCTAAACAACAAAGATATTGCGTCAGATGATAAAATACATCATAACACAACAACACACTAACACACGGGTCAAATCTCGTATGAAATTAGCCCATGTCTCAATTCCTAAAATCATTCGAAAACAAATGATTAAGAACTTCAACATCCAAAATGAACAAAGAGAAAAAAAAAAAAAAAATAAATATCATATATATACAAATATCAACCCATTTATCCCTCTAACTATATACAAACGTTCCGACTATATACAAATGTTCCATTACATCCCAACTTTCTTTAACTTCGAAATATGGGTCAATTTCGTCACTCCAGTATTTACATCTTTAACTACAAATCTATTCCCTCTTTTGATCTCTACAATCTCAAAGGTCCGTGGAACTTCGGACTTAATTTATAATTCAGATCATTCCGAACATTCACTTTAACAAACACTCTATCACCCATCGAAAAAGCTACTCCCCTCGATTTCGCGTTACTTTTCTCTACCATTGCACGCGAACTAAGTTCAAGTTCTTTACTGATACGTGCAAATCTTTCTCTCGCTGTATTTATCAATGAAGTGACCGTAACATCACCCTGAACACGCTCTGGTAACAAATCAAAAGGTCCTTTCAACTTGTATCCATACAAAGCTTCTGCTGGAGATATCTTAATTGTGTCATTCATCATAGTATTGATACTATATCGCACTTCATCAAAGATCTGTCCCAATGTGTATCGGAACCTCCCACCGTCATGCGCAAAGCTTCGATTACTTTCCGATTCGCCCTCTCACACAACCCATTCGCTTCAGGTCTATACGGGATTATAGATACTTTCTTTATCCCCAACAAATTAGCAAGACCGTCTAAAGTCTTATTAATAAACTCCCTACCATTGTCTGTGATCAGACATTCAGGAACACCATATCGACAAATTATCCCCTTAAAAAACGCTATAGCAACTTCCTCAGCTGATTTGTATTTCAGTGGGAAAATCTCGACAAAGCGAGTCAACTCATCAACAACTACTAATAAATGTCTATAACCATAAGCGGACTCTGAGAAGTTACCCAGAATATCCATATGCACTCTCTGAAACGGCCTATGTGGTATGGGATATGAACCCAAACGACACGACACTGTCGTCGCTGGCTTATTCGCATTGCAAATAGCACACTTCTTCACAAAGGCTTCTACTGCGGAAAACATATTTTCCAAAAGAACTTTGACCTGACGTTTTCATACGTCTTGTCTACACCCAAATGAGGAGAACCAAATTTACAATGTACAATGTCTAGAACTTGTGGTACTAGACTCTCTGGCACGATGATTTGTGTAATCTCACCCATGCTTCGAGTACTTCGCAAGTTATACTTAACTTTTCTCACCAATAAATTATTCTCCAACTCTAGACCAGAAAAAGGCAACTTATACCCTTTCTTCGGTGAAACTCCCTTAAGAAATGCCTTAGCATCTGACAACAATTTATCTTCATCTTGCTTTTGTTCCAGCAAGCCTATGTCCCAAGTGACATTTTCACCCGTAATATAACACACTGCGTTACTCTCACTATCACGAATAACAATCTCTCCCGAGACTGCCGACTCACTATTTCTCTCCCGAAGTATGCACTGTAGGAACGTGTATGTCCTCTACATGCGATCTCTCAGAACTACTAATATCAGAGACATTAGACACCAAATATTTACTCTCTTCTCCCACACAGGATTCGGTGTGTATTTCCTCATCCTCGACCGGAAAATATCTGCTCAATGCATCTGCAACTACATTATGCTTACCTTCAATGTATTTGAGGTTTGCATCAAAATCTCTCAATGTTAGGAACCAACGTGCTCTCTTGGGCGACAAATTTGGCTTATTAAAAAGCTCTAACAACGGTTGATGATCTGTAAAAATCTCAACTTTATTTCCCAACAACAACATCTTAAAATGAACAAGGCTAGAGACGACTGCGAAAAGCCTCCTTGTCCACAACTGACATCAGCCTTTCGTTACTACCACGCGTTTTGAACTTTCTGCTATAAAAAGCAATTGGGTGTAATTTCCCCTCAAATTTCTGCATCAAACACGCACCTATACCTTCCTGACTCGCGTCAGTCACTAAGGTGAACGGTTGACTAAAATCTGGAAACTTCAAAACTGGTGGGTTCACCAAAGCGTTCTTAAGCTTCTCAAAAGCTAATTGTTGACTATCACCCCAAACAAACTTAACGTCTTCTCGTAACAAATCTGTCAATGGAGACGCTATTGTAGAAAAATTCCGCACAAAACGGCGAAAGAAACCCGACATACCTAGGAACGAACGAATCTGTTTCCTGGTTTTGGGAACTGGAAAATTCACAATGGCTTTAACTTTCTCATCATTCACTCTAACTCCCTCTTTAGAGATAACATGTCCTAAATAGACAATTTTTCTCTTCAGAAACTCACATTTAGCCAATTTGACCTTTAACCCAGCGAACCGTAATCGCTTAAGGACTTCTTTTAACACCTTTAGATGTTCTTCAATTGTATCTGTGCATATGAGAATGTCATCCATGTACACAAACACCGACTTTCCTAACAAGCCATGAAGTACTGTGTTAACCAGTCTAGTAAATGTTATTGGGGACCCTTGTAATCCAAAAGGCATCCTATTAAACTCGTAATGTCCCTTTGGTACCGAAAATGCTGTATATTTACGGCTACTCTCACAAAGGGGAACCTGTAAAACCCTTGCATAAGATCTATAGATGAATATATATTCTTGCCACCGATCTCAACAAACAAATCAGGCAAACAAGCTACCGGATATCTATCTGGGCATGTTTTTCATTCAATTTACGAAAATCTACACAAACTCTGATACTACCGTCTTTCTTAGGAACTGCAAGCAAAGGAAAATTAAACGGAGAATTGGACGGTCTGATAATGCCTTCCGACTCCCACTTCTGAACTTCTTTTTCTACTTCTTCTCTGATCTTAAAAGGAATTCGATATGCTGGAATATATATGGGATTTGTACCCTTTTCTAGGCGGATTGAATGTTCTAAAACATCTGTAACTCCTAATTTATCTCCCTTCAAAGCAATGATATCTAGATATTCTTTCAACACTTTCTCTACTTTATCTGAATATTCAGGATAATCAACTTTAGCCAAGTGTTCATGTAGAACCTGACTTCGGAACTGTTGCTCCTCGTTAGGAAACATATTCCCGTCTCCACAAAAACTCACTAATTTATGCTCTTCATTAAACTCTTCAAAATCAATTACATAAGTACCCTTGTGATATTTTTTCACTGAGTCTTGATAGCTAACTAATTCTACTGAAGTCACGCCTGCGACTGAAATTTCATTCACTGACACCGTACTCACAACGTCTTTGAATTTCTCGGTTCCCTCAACAACGCACACTTGAGAAGGAAACTTTTTCTCTTTCAGCGACACTTTAACTAATGTAGGAACTCGCGGTTGCAATTCAATATCTTCCAACAAAAATCCTTTGAAAGATCTTTGCGGAATATCTTCACTCTCTAATGAATGTGTTACACATGTCTCAGACTGTGTCTTAGGTTTCTCACAAGTTTTTTTCCTGTGTATATATGGAACAAAACAACCTGACTCACCTATTGTAATCCCTGAACTCCCGTAAGAATGTTGATGTTATGTCGCATACAAGAAGGGTGTCCTAGCAAAACCATTTCACCTAAGGCTAATCCTTCTATGACCAAAAATGATTCTACTATTGTCTTTCCACCGATACAAAGCGTAAGAAATGACGAACCTAAAATATTCAGTTTCCTCGCTTGTACATCACACACTGTCTCACTAGAAGGGACTAATTTGCACTCTGGAAACCTCGAGTGAAAAAGGTCAGCATTTACTAAGTTAACTGAGCTACCAGAATCAATGAAAATATGAATTTCATTGCCATTAGAGAATCCACGTACAATCGGCCTAGGTTCTAGTGACTCTACGACCTGATTAGTCATTATCCTGTGTCCGTTTTCGAACTTATCTTGTGAAAATTCTGCTGTTCCTTTGTGTATCTAGAACTTGCATCATGTGGAATTCTCCTGTCATATCTAGAAAAACCTCCCCGGACTTCCCTGAATAATCTCTACTCTTTGTGGCTGGGCAAAATCTCCATCCATGATCTGAAGATTTGCAAACTGAACAATATCTCACTCTGCAATTTGATTTACTATGGCCTATTTTATCACAATTAAAACAACGTATCGTTGTGACTGATCTCTCTGGAATTTTCTTCGATTCTACTCGTGCACATGTCTTCGCTGTTGCATCATTTCCCGAATGCGAGCGACTATCATTATTCTGTGGTTTGGAAACCGCAGCTGACATCTTTGCACCTCCCTGTACAAAACTACTGTCCAGTGTCGGGCATTTTGCTAGATTTTTGTTAATCTGTGCAAACAAAAGGATTCGTCTGTATCCTGATCAATTCTCTTATCAAAACTATCTACAATTACATCTGGGACCGACGTTAAAAGGCAAGCAAAGTGTAACAATCTTTCAAAATTATCTAAGGAGATATTATTTCCAGTTACCCATGGAGAACCTGTTATAGATTTCTTTAACTCAACTACTGCATCAAATAAATTCGCACTGTATGTGACTAGTGAATCATTGCCCTTCTTTATTTTGAGAAACTCTCGCAAATTCGAACTGCGCATTCACGTTGAACTCCGCCATAAGTAGCTCGTAGAAATTTCTGCAGTTCATTCCAAGTTTTACACCTTCTGAACCCGAAACTGCGTGCTCGTTTCCCAATATCTCCTTTATCTAAATCCAGAAATGATTTAGCCTCTGTTAAAGCTTCAGCGCCATTCGTAATTTTCTTGGAATTCAGATAATTGTTCACTGACTCAATGAAAGTTTCTATATTTTGGGTTGGCTTTCCATCAACTAACCCTTTAAAATTACTAATTCCCGCACAAATGTTCGTCACTTTATGCACCACAATTGATTGGGATGTGCTTGCTGCATAAATCCGGCATTTTGTGAGTAATCACACGCCCTGAGCGTAACAACATAAAAAGAAACCAAAAAGAACACTAGAGAAAGGTAAAAGTTACCCCCTCTAAAAGAAGAATAGAAAACGGCGTTCTGCGCAACTTACGAGAATGGGGTACTTACCAATTTTGAAACAGAAAACGGAGTACCTATCTCTCAACTTTGCTGTGTAGCCTGTGACGTCACCCACTCGAAGGCGAAGCAAAAAAAACACCAGCGCGATTCTTGTTGAATCATCACTTTGCGTAATTAACTCACAATCGCCACTATTCACACTTATTTGGGTATTTTGTTAACCCCAAAATTGCTCTAGAGATCATCCAGATCTATTTCACAACTCCCCACTCCCAGTACTCGAATAGAAACGGAAAAAAAGAGGTTCCCGTATTTCACACGTAATCACGACCCTACTCAGTCATTCAACACTGACCCGTCACCTTAGCTCTTAGGTGAAGTCGCCTATGCCTTGGGCATCAACGTTACCAATTAGTCTATTAGCAATCTCCTCTTTCGCCATCATTAAAGACATTAAAATCATGCTGCCACCATTTGCCACCATTTAAAATCAGACACCGCTGCCGCCATTTAATTCTGTAACAAGGACAGAATTAACACTTTTTGAAGGTGTACGTAACGTGCTCCAACGATCTTTATTCAGGAAACGGAGGCGTATGAACGTTCGCTCATGATAACACCCCATCCATTTTCTCCTCTTTTCTCTCTCTCTCTCTCTCTCTCTCTCTCTCTCTCTCTCTCTCTCTCTCTCTCTCTCTCTCTCTCTCTCTCTCGTTTTCTCATCGAAGTTCACCCACCCGAATCTCACTCATTCTCACCAAATCAATTAAATGGACCATTTAAAAAAAACATAATAGTTTCTACAAAAATAGGTTTATTATTCAAATAACCCAACAAGAAATGAATAAAACAAAGCAAGATTAAAATGCATAATAAATGAATTATCGAGTTAGATAACTAAACTCTGAACTGCAAAACACTTCTGATTAAAGAAGTCTCACTATGGCTAATAGCCTGAAAATATCCAAACTCACACATACTCCCCAAATCAATAATTAGTCATGTCAAAAAAAACAGTCTACCACATGTTATTCGAAACAGTCCACACTGTCCCGACATCTGTCCACAGACATCTGTCGGAAGAATTAAACATGATAGAAAACTCCCAAAAAATATATGAAATGCAAAACACAATAATGGAAAGTGTAAATGCATAGCCAAGATATGGCAAACGTAACATGACAAAATAATAATATGAAAGAGGTATGAATATTCATATTAAATCTCACACCAGTTCAAAAGTTCATAATGATTAGAAAATCATGGTAAAAATCACAAGTTCAATTTCCTCCCATAAAAACAGAGATTTCAAACTCTACCTTATCTGCCGATTTCAAAGCCTGGATCCTCTCCAAAGCTACGTCTAGACAACTGCAGTTCTATCACGTTAATGAACGATCAAACTCACTTTTAGGGCAGATTTTGGCATAATCTAGATCAAATTAACGCACGTACTCACGAATATACATAACACTTCGGAAGATCACCTGACTGGCAATATTGCTGAGGAATCAAACTATTTGCTGAACACAAAGATTTTACCTCGAGTCTCTCTCGACCTAGTTCCATCTGACTCCAAAATTCTTCCATCACATCTTAAAGCATTGAAGCTATGAAATGCATTATATATGTGTCCTTTAAAATTGTAGCAGCCATATTTTTCTGAATTATATATATATATATATATAATATATATAAATACTATATATATATATATATAATATATATATATAGGATCAATTATATCCATCAATAAATATAATGTACCTATATCTGATCATACATACATCTATATTTTCATACATACATATATAATATATATAAATATATATATATTTATATATATATATACATATTTCATATATATATATATATATATATAAAATATATATTATATTCTATATATATATATATATATATATATATATAAGATAAATATAATACAGGTATATATATATATATATATATATACCCTAGATAGATATACATGTATACACATAGGGAAGTATACATATATATGTAATTAATTTACTTATTGATTTGTTTACGCATGGTTGCATCACGCCAGCAAGGGACTTTGCATACTGACTACGGGAATTAGATGTAGCAGAACTAATATATCATTCAGATGCAAAACTCAAAATTAGTCTCCTGGAAGACACACAAACCCACGAAGATGTTTAGCTAAAGAGACTCAGCAAGAGATTATTTAAAATCTAAGCGATCAGGAACGATAACATTTGAAACCATCTGATGTATCGAGGAGGAGGAGGAGGAGGAGGAGGAGGAGGAGGAGGAGGAGGAGGAGGAGGAGGAGGAGGAGGAGACAATAAATAAGTGACGGAGAATAGAGTGACTGCTGGTCTTGCCTACTGAATCCACACTGAGGCTGTCTGAGAACCACAGTATTTGACAGATGTATATTGACCTCTTTGGGTGGCAACATAACATGAAAATACTGTAAAAGTATCGAACTGACTGGCAGAATTTCTTTTCCTGATATGCTGATGACAGCAAATGAAGAATAAATATAGAATAGAAATTTAGAATAACTTTTTGTAACGGGAGTAATGCTAATGGAGGTATGAATACTGCATCTCATTCCAGGTAAGGAGTCGATTTATACAGAAGTAAACATTCCTATTACTCACGGAAATGAACGCCTACATAGAGTTGAAAGGGTGAACTTCCTGTGTTTACATTTTTCCTCAACTGGGAGAAGCACAGCAGGGTACCAGGAAAGCAATAAATATACCAGTGGCTGGGGCGAAGGAGATACATCTTTACTTACTGAATATACTCTACATAGTAGTAAGAGCCCTACAGACCGACCGTCTGCAATAGACATAAATGCCCCATACATTCTGGACAGATCACAATGGCCAAATGATGGTCAAGATAGGCCTAACGTTTTCATAGCATCATAAGTATCTCCAAAAATGATTTTGATCAAACCGTCTATAAGTACTAAGTGTGTGTTACGAAATATGTTCGTTCTGTGCATTTACAGAATAACTACAGAGGGACTGTAATTTAAAGCAGTATTTTTCTGTCAGGCTCCTATTTGTTAGGAATGGCGGTATTTCATGTCGTATTAAATTTATTTATGGTGTGCTTCTGAATCTTAGGAAATGAAAAAAATAACCTAAATATGCTAATGTGACTGAAAGTTCAAAGAACTTTCAGAAGACGTCATTTTTTGGAGAAAGGAAAAGAGAAGACTGAGCAAAAGAAGAGGAAAAAGCACCGTGACATAAGGAAAGGGGAGAAAGGGTTTTAAGACTGAGAATTCTTTCATTCACTGACGATATCATGCTATGAGACGAGCTGAGTAGGAGAGCAACATGCGTGATGGGAAGAGACTTTTCTGGTGAGATTGCAAAAAGCCACATGCCCTTCTGCACCTTGATTGAGACCCACCACAGTCGACCGACAGCAAGATACTGTTTCACTTGTGAAGTTATTAGTGACACAACTCGTTTTCATGGAACACATATGCTACAGTCAGGGATCGAACACAGGATCACTCGTTGGCTCACGTCCTAACCAAAAATTACCCAGCCTGTTGAACTGAGTTTGCTCTAAGATCAGGAAGCCATAGTGACGCCATTAAGTATGGCCTTTAAATTTCCAAACCGAGATTTCAATCTTTAATATACAAAGAGAGAGAGAGAGAGAAAGTTTGTCAAGTCCTGGATCGGAACCCTGAGGCCAGGAGTACATATTCCTTTGTCTTCCCTCAAAGGAAGAGAGTTTTCCTCTCCATTAAAAAAAAAAAAAAAATAAGGCGAGTAATGACATTCATTCAGCGACGACTTGAACAAGAGTTTCTCTTTCCCTTTGATCCAGAAAATGAGAGCAGGTTTTAATTTTAACACTTTTACTAGTTTTTCGTCTCAACCACAAAATGTTAAGTTAGAGAGATTCTTCTTACAGAAAAAGTCATTATGAGATATTTCATTGCATGAAAAATCTTGCAAAGTCACAAATGAAGTCATAAGGATACAATTTACATCTTATATTTCAGTTTCAGGAACATATTTATTTCCGCCATTTTAAGTGATAATCATTGATTTTCCTTTCAGCCAAAAAGCCTCCAGTTTCTATGAAAACATTTGGCTCAGATGCAGGGAATTGTGTCTCTCGATTCTCCTTATCAAAGACTGGACAAGAGTTTGCTTTATGAATTAAAGTTGTTATGTAATATGCAGAATTACATTTTTTCATTTGAAGAATGGTGTAATCATGGTTTTATAACATTGATACAATCATGTTAATTATTATGAGACTTCATAAGAACGACAAAAATTAGTGAGACGTTAGATAAGAATTATGAAGGCAAAAGCAAAAATGTCAAATTGTGTCACCTCAGAAATCACTATTTCAGTTAAACAGGAGAAAATATAAACCTTTGTAATTTCCACAACATGTCACTTTAAATTTCCGTAATCTTTATTCAGAGTTGACGAACAGCGAATGACAACGATAATATTCTATTCAAAGTCAATTGACAAATTTGACTCTGAATAAAATATTATTGTTGTCATTCGTTGTTCGTCAAGTTCTGAATAAAAATTAAGGAAATTTAAAGTGGATATGTTGTGGTTAATAACAAAGGGTTATATTTTTCTCCCTGTTTAATTGAAATAGCGATTTCTCAGGTGACGTTCATCATTTGACATTTTTGTTTTTGCCTTCATAATTCATATCTCACATCACACTCCATTCTGTCGCCTCATGAAGTCTCATATCACGAACATGATTGTATCAATGTTATATACCATGATTACACCATTCTTCAAATGAAAAATGAATCTGCATATTTAACAATTGCTTTAATCCATAAAGCAAATGGGTGCAGTTTTAATAAGGAGAATAGAGAGAGAGAGATTCTCGTTCATCTGAGCCACATTTCAAGAGTAACAAGAAACTGGATGATTCCTCTAACGAAAGAAATGTTCATCACTTATGAATGACGGAAATAAATATGTTCCTGGAACTGAAACATATACATACGTATATAAAGAAATGTAATACGACTCAGACTTTCTCTTATTGTTCATATTCTTTACATTTAGTTTTGATTTGTTTTCATTCGGTATCATTACATTTGTAGCGTCAGAGACATTCCATGTGGCTACCAATATTGATTGACTTCTTGTTTTTCATTGTTTTTTTTGCGAATGATTACATTTCATGTTCTTCTCCAGTTGTGAAAACATATATATATATATATATATATATATATATATATATATATATATATATATATATATATATATATATATATATATATATATATATATATATATGTATATATATATATATATATATATATATATATATATATATATATATATATATATATATATATATATATATATACATATATATATATATATATATATATAAATATATATATATATATATATATTATATATATATATATTATATATATATATATATATATATATATATATTTGAATATATATATATATATCTATATAAGGTTATATCAATATATATGTGTAAAGATTAGCGGTTCTAAATACACTCTTTAGATAATCTTAGCCTATCTGAACCCGTGGTAGTAACTGTTCATTGTTTATAAATTCATTTCTTTAATATATACAGGATATATGACCTTTCTTTGGTACAGGAGGTCAGGCCATTGGCACCCCTACACCTGGCCAGAAGTAATAATAGGCCACGGCGCCAGAAGTTCGGTCTCACACACAGCCCAGTATATAATGTAGGAGGTCACGAGTTCAGACGTCCCCTCCCCACTTCTTTCCTCGTCGCCATGTGGACGTAGCTATTTGCTTTGTACTCCAACAACGTGGCCAGTATCCATTTCAATGGGGAATTGCAAATCCCAGAGCGAGCGGAAACTCAACTGCAGCCCTTCATCATCACAAGGGCGCCTTCCTTCCCGCACCCAACCTACGACCTGAGAGTAGTTCCTGGTGGGGAGGCCTTATACACACACACACGTGAACCCTGGCAGAAGACGCGGAGAAGGACTTGGATGACTCTGGATGCAGACATCAGCCTATATGGTAAAGTATTTGGTGGTTCAATCCCAGCCCATATGCTCACTGCCCTATTGCTCTAATCACTAGTTAAGCCTCGAGGTTGTCCTTGGCACCTTCATACCCTCGAGTAAAGCATTAAATTCCAGCATTAGATTGTAACCTGGGTCCTCATATCGTTTCAGAAGGACGATATAATTAGAAGAATTCAGATGGTCCGTGTTCCTGGCATTCTCAAGCTTCCCCTCCCCCCACCATAGGGAGGACTTCTGAGCAGCAATTTAACTTTGCATTAATTCAATTTCCCTTTGATCCTGTCTGTCAGGAAATATATCTATTTTTGTATCCACGTGTTTAAATACTTAAAATGAGAAAGAGCCCTCAGCCCTGTATATTTCCTTTATTTTTGTTTTATATGTTCCTGGTTATCTTTCAATGGCCATTGTAGAGTAAAGTACTGAATGTGGAGACTTGTTTCTTCACCAGTTCTTGTATATATATATATTTATAATATATATTATATATATATATATATTTTAAAATGTATATATTTTAATGTATATATCCATATCCCATTATATATATATATATATATATTATATATATATATATATATTATATATATATAATGTTCATTTAGCCTTGAGGATGCATATATGATGTATATATATCCATATATAGGTTTATATATTATATAGATATATAATATATATATATATCTTATATATATATATATATATATATTATATATGTATGTATGTATGATTTTATTCATATGTCCAGTATATATATATATATATATATATATATATATAATATATATATATATATATATATATATTTATATATTATAATTAAAAGAAGTCACTAAAACTGAAACACCCCCACTAAACCTAAGCACACCCCACTAAACCAAATCACACCCACACTAAACCGAAACATATCCTTCCCACTAAACCTAAACACACCCCACTAAACCAAAACATATCCTTCCCACTAAACCTAAACACACCCCCACTAAACTAAAACACACCTCCACTAAACCTAAACATATCCTTCCCACTAAACCTAAACAAACCCCCACTAAACCAAAACATATCCTTCCCACTAAACCTAAACAAACCCCCACTAAACCAAAATATATACTTCCCACTAAACCTATACACACCCCCACTAAAACAAAACATATCCTTCCCACTAAACCTAAACACAGCCCCACTAAACCAAAACATATCCTTCCCACTAAACCTAAACACAGCCCCACTAAACCAAAACATATCCTTCCCACTAAACCTAAACACACCCCACTAAACCAAAACATATCCTTCCCACTAAACCTAAACACACCCCCACTAAACCAAAACACACCTCCACTAAACCTAAACATATCCTTCCCACTAAACCTAAACAAACCCCCACTAAACCAAAATATATACTTCCCACTAAACCTAAACACACCCCCACTAAACCAAAACATATCCTTCCCACTAAACCTAAACACACCCCCACTAAACCAAAACATATCCTTCCCACTAAACCTAAACACAGCCCCACTAAACCAAAACACACCTCCACTAAACCTAAACATATCCTTCCCACTAAACCTAAACACACCCCCACTAAACCTAAGCATATCCTTCCCACTAAACCTAAACACACGCCCACTAAACCAAAACATATCCTTCCCACTAAAAAAACACACACCCACTAAACCAAAACACACCCCACTAAACCTAAACACATCCTTCCCACTAAACATAAACACATCCCCACTAAGCCAAAAACACACCCCCACTAAACCTAAGCACATCATCCACTAAACCTAAACACACCCACTAAACCTAAAATATCCCCCCCACTAAACCCTAAACACAACCCCACTAAACCTAAACATATCACTTCCCACTAAAAACTAAACACACCCCCACTAAACCTAAACACAATCCCAACAACCCTAAACACGTCCCCACTAAACCTAAACACACCCCACTAAACCTAAACACCACCATAAATCGAAATACACCCCACTAAACCCAAACACATTCCCCACAAAAACCTAAACACACACATTAAACCAAAACACAACCCCCACTAAATCTAAAAACATCCACCACTAAACCTAAACACCCCTTCCACTAAACCTAAATGCACACCCCACTAAACCTAAACACACCCCCCACTAAACTTAAACAAACCCCACTAAATCTAAGCACACACCACCCAGCAAACCTAAACACACCCCTCACTAAACCTAAATGCACCCCAACTCACCAAACCAAAACACATCCACCACTAAACCTAAACACCCTTCCCACCAAGCCTAAACACATCATCCACTAAACATAAACACCCCTCCCACTAAATCTAAATGCACCCTACCACTAAACCTAAACACACACCCCCTACAAAACCTAAACACGACCCTCACTAAACCTAAACACACACCCCCTACAAAACCTAAACACACCCCTCACTAAACCTAAACACACCCCCTACCAAACCTAACCACACCCTCACTAAACCTAAACACACATTTTGGAATCAATTTCGTAATCTGTTTCTTGAAAAGGCTGGTTGTATGTAAAAAAGTAGTTACCTCATCATTATCATTAAATTGCATTATATTGATTACGTCTTTTTGCAAACGAAGAACGCGAATAGTCAGATGCTTTCTTACTTTGCCACGTTTGCAGAAAATGTTCATGGAGAACGCACCTGGTGTACTGTTAGCCTGAACATGCGAACAAAATAACCAGTACATTGCCTGTTTACTGGCTGTTCTGATTTCATGGAAAGTTCTTCGTTTCTTGGAGGAAGCAGTTCATAGCCGCTCAGAATGGTTATGGTGACTTGGAATGAAATTGCAATTCCGTTGCTGAAATAGTTAGTCTTTAGAGAACTCACATCCTCACAGCTGGAATCCAATAGGCAGTTGACATTGCATCAGCATTAGTCTAACCGTGTTACATGTAAATTAAAAGTGAAAGGGATATTTATAACAAGTTAGAAAACATGACGAGCTTGGATGAGGTTCGTTTGAAGAGAGGGAGAAATTTTATAGTGGACAGAGAAACAAACAGACGGAAAAAGAATGCCGGGCGACGGAAACAACAAGACAGACAGGGACAGAAGGACAGGGAAGGAGGGTGGACAGACGGGCAGAGAGAGAGAGAGAGAGAGAGAGAGAGAGAGAGAGAGAGAGAGAGAGAGAGAGATGAATATAGTAATCCTGAATGACAAACCCTACCTAACCTTACACTTGTGGGCGACCGGAGAGGCAAAAGAAGCAAAGAGAAAAGTCATTATTCTCAGGCTCCTTCTTTCATCTCGTATTCCTTACAGCATATAGAGAGCTCCTTCATCCTTTCAAGATATAGTCCTTGCTTGTCAGCAGTAAATAAGAAGACATTCCAGAGTCCAAATGCGTTTTTGAACGGGGGTAAGATATTTGCTTTTTCTAGACGACCTACAACCCGGTGAATAACAATAATAATAATAAAAAAAAAAATCGCCTGCATATGATATTGTCAACATAATTGAATTTCTCCCAAAGATGGACTATCAAGGCTTCCATAATTCCTTTTGGTCTCACTGCAAACCACAGGTAAGTCACATTTGTCAGAAAATGTTTATGGGAAAAGGCCAAGTTACTCTAAGAAAACTGTAGAGGTTCTGAAGAGGGAGGTGGTCCTTCGCTCCCTGGCACTCATGTTCCGTAAGAGAATGAAAGGGATGAGTTGAAAGACAAACTAACAATCTGTAGGACTACGAAAATGAAAGAGAAAATGTGTATGAAAAATAAAATTCGTTCCGACGTGATTTCTTAACTTGTTTCAACGATGAAGATGCACTGCCGCCAGGCAGAATCTCTGCTGACCATCACAGGTGAGGTTTTCGGAAAATTGAATGACCTCAGTTACAAAATCCATCTGATGAATTATAATTCTACCGATCGTGTAGCAGGAGCAAAAAGCGTTCAGATAAACAAAGTTCTAAAACTTCGCAGATCACAGATTGTTCATAAATTGTAACCTTTTTGTTCTAATGACATCATAAATAGTGTACTAATTACGAAAGAAAGCTTGACACTCAATAATTTTTCGTAAGGAGCAAGTTCATAAATAAAATAGTCACATGGCAAGAAAGAAAGAAAAATAAAAAGCCTCTGAATTTGTTCGTGAAAAACATTTAGCTTTTTGAGTATTAAAGAATTTTAAGTAAAGTTCATCTTCAAATTTTCTCCTTTTTCACCAACAAGCTCCTCCATCATCCGCTTGACCTCTCATTCTCAAGCCTATGCATCTGCCTTTCTGAAATCCCACGTTTCATCTACCTTTTGGCGACTTTCTGTGGACACCATGGCTTTGTTCCAACGTCATGGCAAGTTTCGACTATTTTTTTAGATTTCTGTTCGGAAAATACTTCAGTGGCATCTAGACGGCGTAAATTTGTCTCGACACTAGCAAGTTGATGAACAAATAGCCTACTGAGCTTCTGTTTTCGAATGAGAACCTTCGAGTTTTCTAAAGGAATCGAGGATTGTGCTTATACAGAGCGAGAACGCGCTTACCAAAACAGCCATCATTATTGTCATGACGTGAAATGCTACCTTAAACAGATATCCTTCTTCCCTGTCTCCACCAAATGATCGTAAAACATCTCTTATTTCGTTAAAGACATCATTGCGATTCCCTCAGGAACTTTCTGCATCATTTTCTCCCTAAAGTGGAATAGTTTCCTGGGAACTTGGGGAATCGACACAGCTCCCCTGTCACACGGGGTAGTGTGAAACGCAAACACCCAGTACAGGCAGTTGGTGAAGCTTCTTGGCAGTCATTCTGAGCGAGTATAATAAACATCCTGTCTCTCCTTGACTTTTCTTTTTCTCATATCAGTCATCGCCGCAGAAAGATTTATGCCAACACGGCTAAAGAGCGGAAGCGTTTGTCATCGGAATGACTGTTTGTTAACGGAATGACTGATTGACAGAGTAACACATCAAAAGTTTGGCTTCTGATACTCATGAAATAATAATCCTTCTAATCCCATGAAAAAGGCCTCCGTAATAGCTATAACTTACAATCAAATCAGTCTTTGGAAGAGAAAAAATTTTATTTTTTGTGCAGTTCAATGTCTGTCTCTGCGTTATGTCCTCGTTTTGCTTTCGGGGGAAAATTATCATGAGATTTTATTTATAAAAAGAGACGCGTAACATCTACTGAAGAGAATTCTGGTTTCTCTTCAACAGCATCGTTTAATTACGGTTTGATGTATCGCAGATTATTGGCAATTTTAAATTACAGTGACATATATTTCTATAAATTAGTTACATAAAGTTGTGGACAACGTACTTTATACCAGATTTAGTAAGAAATATAAAAGGAATGAAATCATTTTGGTCAGTGGAGTCAAAGAAAATTCAGTAATCTAAATAAAGCAAAAGAAAACTGAAAGCAAAACCATCTTTGGGGAAAAAATCAATCAGTAGAGTTTTAGAGTACAATATTGGGTTCAAATTTCAGTTCATTTTTCCTGTAAACAATGGTAATGAACATAAAAATAAAGCGAATAGAAACTGAATAATGTTTTGTTACATATAATCTTTTGACATGCTATCAGGTAAATTCTTATTAGATTATCAAAGGATATTTAAACATTTCATGTTTACCAAGGTAAAAATAATCTTTGTCAAGTGGAACATATGCTTTAAACAAAAAAATGGCCTCTTAGTCTTCGGGTAGTAAATACATAAAAGAAGCATGTGTGCTGTGTCATTCCACATTTTCGAGATTTCTTCTTTTATTGTTTAACTTGTATTCCTCTTCCATAAGTCTGATGATACAAAAAGAGAGCTCACAAGTGTAATTTGACGTCCTTTGACGACACACTAAAGGCCTCGGTGGTTAAATCCATTTCTGAAACACTTCCGGCGAATGAAAGGTCACTTCAGCTGAATCATTCAGCATCTTGCACCACATTCACATGTGATTATGACTTGCCAAAGTAAAGAGAGAGAGAGAGAGAGAGAGAGAGAGAGAGAGAGAGAGAGAGAGAGAGAGAGAGAGAGAGAGAGAGAGAATGCGATTCTCAAGTTCATGAAATTAAACGAAACTTGTCGTACCTGGTAGAAGTAACGAACTAGAATACTGGTCATTTTTATCCCAAGATCTTGTCATAGTTGACCTGTTTGAACTTTTCGTTCCTCTTCTCAAATTATTTTAAACAGCTCTTTGCCGGTAACTCAAAGAAAATTGCATTTTTTACTTAAATGTTTCATTCAACAGACTATGGCAACACTGAAAGAGTTGATGGTCAGTTTTCATTGTTTCAATCTATTTTTTGCATGAATTAGATATCCACAATGATCTAACCATTAAATCTATATTCATCATTCAGTTTCAGGTTTTGTTACTGAAAGTAATACTTTCATCACGACCAGTAACTTCACTTCAAATCTCGAGGGAAAAAATGGTTCTCTCCAACAAATATATTTCTCATGAATAGAACTCAGCCGCATTTCATAGGGTACAAATGTTACTGCTTATGTTGACTGAAGTAAAAGATCTTCCCATTTTGATTTGCTAGAATATATTGACTGTCATTATTCTTGTGTTGTATAGGAACTGTGCTATTTAATATGGGAGTAAAAATGGAAATAAAACCCAGCCGCAAAATATCTGCGGCAGATACATCACTTGGTAAGGGGAGAAGAATCATCCGGTGTCCATTCAGCCTGTCTATCGATAGCAAGACAACTGACTGAATCTCTGTCTTCCAGGAGATATTTTGCGGCTGGTTTTATGAAGCTGTTAGATTATAGGACCAATTGATACCCAATGGACGGATTTTCCAGGTTAGTAGTAAAAATTTATATGCTTTGAATTAATTATTAAATATTTTGGAAAACTGTCCTGGCCCCTTAAAGAATGTTTGTTTTGAAAATGCACAAACATTCACCTGATGCCCTGAATTTTTACTGCTTTGAGGTTCGAAGGAAAAGTACAGTTACGAAATGAAGATGAAATCTATAGCCCTTCATCCAGGTACAGATTCCTTCCACCCCTTTGGTACATCTTCTTGGAAATGCATTTGGAATCTAAAAGACTTTTCAAGCAGAATTTCTAATGAGATTCTTTTAAACGACGATGAAAGGGAAAGAAGGTTAAATATTCATGAGGTGTCTGTAGATAAAGTGCTGTCAAAGACTGTAAAGGAGAATAAAACCAGAATGAAGAGGAAGGTGCAGTAAATAAGTTCTCTTGGGAGGCCTTCATTGAGAGAGATATGAAGTACTCAAGGTCTGAGATCCCATGGAAGGGAGGAAAACATTTGTTCTAAAGGGAAATGGTTACTCCCACAGTCATTGTTATTATCATTAACCTGGTGTGCTCATTTTTCTGTGGAACAAGCTTCACCAAATAAAATGCCAGGCTGTGAAAAAGGAAAAATGAAGAAAGAATAACAACACAAGGTTGAAATAATAAAAAAAATAAAGTTAAAGATCACAGAGCAATGGAAAGGAAGTGAGCTTAATGAAGCACAGTCTCAGGTGAAAGAAGTCTAGCGCAAGAATTCTGAGAGCAGTAAACATTCTGCAGAGGCTGTCCTATGACAGCGTAGGGGCTTTAGGTGAGACTGAACTGCGTAGGTACAAGAGCAGACATGGCCTTTTGGGAAGCCTCTTGTGTGGATGTGTTTCATCTTTGGTTGATCATCCAGGGTTGGCTGTGCCAACGCTGTGATCTTCTCTTCAATTGCAATTACTCCTTTTGAGGAAGAAATTTTTTGCTGTAAATCAGTGAATCCAATGACTTGATTCTGCATCGAAGTGGAGAGAGCTAATCATTTTTATACCTATATGATTCTATTAGTTTGAGAAGGTACTGAACACTCAAGTCTGCTCCAGTTCGAGGAACGGAAGTTTGTTATCTAGTGTTGTAAGAGAGAGAGAGAGAGAGAGAGAGAGAGAGAGAGAGAGAGAGAGAGAGAGAGATACCCTTATATTTAAAAGAAATTTGAAACGACCTCATAGAACTGCATGCTGTGGTTCATGAAGATTATAAAATATAATTTACCTACTTACATTTGAAAAATCTTTTGTTTTACATTTACGTGAATCTGAAAGATTTCGTCACATTCAAATGCCTATACATTTTATTATCATCATCATTATTACAAGTTGAGTTTCTAAAGAAGAGGGCTGAAGTGGAGGGGGGAGAGAGAGAGAGAGTGGCTCTCGGGGTTTGTGTGAGGGGAGTCGGTGTCAAGGAGTGAGGGGAAAAGAAAGAAAGTTCTCTCATCATAATTTCATCTTACTTTATGTCCTTTGTCACATGCTTTCTTGCTTCTGCTTGTTATATTTATGTATTCGTCATTTTCTAAAATGCGCAGAAAAATAAGAAAAGAAACCAAAGTCCCTAAGAAATGGAAGTATGATATACAAAACGGCAATGTATGCAAGAAAAATCAACTTTTTTCTACAATCAGCATCATTCATCATACATGTTGTGTCCGTATGGGTCATATACAATGAAAGCTTGGACATTATACCGCCCGGATGAATGGTAAGTAACTAATGATTATTAGTTGGGGACACCATGAAGATTCGGCACTTGCAATAAATAGCTCCTCGTGAATCGGAAGGTTCTGCCTCAAGGTCTGGTGGGGATTAGTTTGGGTGTTTGGGGAGATGGGGATTGTTTGAATGGAATCCTCAGAGCAGAACACCTTGCACAGACTAGAGTAACTTCCATTTTGATCTTCTGTACATCTGGTATCTGCCAACCCATGAAAACACTGAATGAAAGAAACGTAGAGAATTAGGAGGCAACAGAATACAAAATGTCGCCAAATTTAGCTTGAAGCCATCAGGTTATATTAGTCTTTGAATGGTTTGTTTTAGCCACTGAATAGGAAACGGACTCTGTAACTCCAAGAAAGTTAACAAATCTTTACTTTAAATAATTAAATACTTCTGTGGCTGTACAGAAACAGGCAGTTAGGATATGGTAAGAGGGTCAGCAGGACTGTTCATTGCAATGACATGATTGCAATAAAAATATGCAATGT
>NC_089766.1:20976277-21036564 GCF_040412425.1 Macrobrachium rosenbergii | reverse complement strand
ATACGGTGTTCAATACAGGTATTGGAGGTTTGTGTAAATGGGAGTTCCTTAGATTAGTCAGTGAAGGAATTTTAGTTACTCTTGAAGTTTTTGAAGTTTATTTGGTGAAATATTCAAATGTTTTTAAATATTTCATAAGTTCATAATTACTTAAATAGATAAATCTCAACTTATTTAAAAGTACTATGAAATAACTTGGAGCGTAAATATTGATTTTAGGCTTACTAAAGTTTATTCAGAGGTTTGAGTTTTGAGATTTTTTTCAATAGAGGTTTGAGCTTAGTGTAATGGGATAATATTCAGAGATTTTATTTATACAGCATAATTTTGGGCTTTAAGGTCAAAGAAATTAAGGGTCTTTATAGTAATAGGGTATCTCTCGGTCGTCTGATTTTGTTCAATATAAGTAATCCTTAAAGTAAGAGACGGCTGCAAGCACTTTGCAGAAGATTTACCCTCCATTCAGTTAATAATTAAACTTATATTCTTGTAACTTACGTCAGATGCAATGTGATTGGGAATGGGCATACTCAGTTTTGCACAAATTTAAGATGTGATTGGTAGTGGTTGGTGGAGTTATGTTCATACTAAGCGGAATGATTATACAGATAGCTTTCGTTACTTAGAGTTCTGTACGTGGGACTGAGGTAGTGGCTGATGTGTAAAAATGTAAGATATATAACCTTGTTTTGCGGCAGTTTTACTTTCAATTTTGACGTAAACAGGTCGTAAGTTTAGCTTGGATGGTTGCTACTACAGCATATTAGCAAGTTTTTCAGTTTTTTCAGTCATGGCGTAGTCAGTTTTCTTATAACTGATCTCCTGTAATTGTCTTCATTTATTCGTAGTTTAATTTAAAGTCCTGACCTTTGGTTTTGGTCTGATTGACAGGTATTTTCAACTTGTACAGAGCTCACGGCAGTGTGGTATTAAGTTAGGATGGAGAAACACTGTTAAGTGTGGTACACGGAGGCCAACTGAGCAACTTCGAGAACTTGGCTGTTTCTTGAAAATGTTGAAGCCTACTTTCTTAGTGTTGTCTAGCCTTGTTATGAAGACTGTCATTGAAGAATGAAAGAGGAATGCTGTGATCTTCGTGTTTGATTTTTGATGTAACAAACTATTTTAACAGAATAACACTACGTCAGCAGAACTAGCAACGTATTCTTAATCACTACCTGATCCTAATGTAACTATTATGAATAAAATTTAATATTTTCATATTAAACTTTTTGACTAGCGATTGTGTAATGCGTTGGTTGAACACTTAAGGTTTTCTTGGAAGTTCAGAGAATTTATGGAATTGTGTAATTTGGCTCTTAAATGTACGTACCTTCAACATTTGTTTTAATCAATTAAAACACTATTCCTAGCGGACAGAATTTTGTCTTAAATATAAGCCCAGTAAATTAGATGAGTTGGTACAAAGGGACGGTAACTATTGGGAACTTGTAATTAAAGGGGAGCAGAACAGTGTAAATATAAATGTTTCAGTTTAGAATTTTGAAAGTTATTACGTTTAATAATAAGTTCGTAATAAGTTCGCAACACATTGTCTGATGTAATTCAGCAAATGTGGGGGTAAATATTCCTGCGACCATTATCTTCGCTTACTGAGAATGAAAACTGAGAATGTAAAGTTTCAATGTCCCAAAATTCTATATTCAAATTCTATGTACCATTGAAATTAAACTAAACTAGATTTTTCCTATCCAAAGTATGCAGGTTCTTGAAATTTACGCTGAGACAGTTTAATAGGGCAGTGGCAATTGCTGCATGGTTGGACCCCGAGAGATACCCTTGTGTGTTTAAAGTTGGAAGGCTTATGACCTTGGTTAAACTCTGGACAGTCAGAGGTGGAGTTTTGGAAAATAAAATTCAGGACTTGTGATCCTTTATAGTGTAATCAAATCTGATGGATATAATGGGTTAATTTGATAAAGAATTAAATTGCCCCCAACATGAAAATTATTAGGTAAAGTAATGAATTTAATTTATCTTTATATAAATAGTGCTCAAAATAGCTTAATAGTGGCAGTGGTTAACTATTGCGTTGCCAGTTTGAGAGAACTAAACTATCGGTCACTAACTACCCTGATAATACGTAGAACTAGAAAACTTAATCCCAAATAATTTTAAAGATAACGTGGCTCCCACCGCTGACTGGATGAGTTTTAGACTAAGATAGGAACAAAAATATTAAGTTTAGTAATAATAGAAATAGTCTCTGGAATATACTGATCTTGAAGCCTCTCGGCAGGTCCGGTGGTGGTAGAGGAGTCTGTCAAGAAAACCAAATTTGCGAAAGCATTCTGGAAGAAAGCAGGAAAGCACAGCAATGGTTTAGAAGTTGTGGAAACCATCTGTTCTACAGGTAACTAAAGAGGGTTATAGCAGGTATTGTATGGTATGCCAATGAAACTGAATACTAGATTGTAACTTGTATCCATTGCAACCATGTTTACGAGTATATATTTAGTATAAGCAAAAGTACCATTGTTTTTTTTTTTAAGCCTTGCTAATTGGATAATGACTGACTTCTACCGAGTTGCTTTGGCCATAGCTTCTTCAGTTTATGGAAAAGATGTATTATTAGTGAGTGGCTATTCTCTCGCTTTTTGTTCATCATATAAAACGGAAATCGGGAATTGGTCAATTATAACAGTTATATGATCCTGCAAATTCTTTCGCCAATTATGAAGAGATACTTCATATCCTGTAATCACTTGTGTCGAATTAAGGCTCTCTTCTTTTTGCTATCAATACTTCGTTCCCTCAAAGAAAGTGAGGTAATTTGAAATTATCTTTTTGAAGACATTACACAGTGGTACATACCCTACATGCTGTGCAAACATACCTTTTGACTTGTACACAAGCACACGTCATAGAAAACTGACCAAAAAAATAACTTTCAAGAAATGCGTAATACTTTTGCAGTCTCTGAAAACTTGAGAGACTCAAAGGAACAAATCGGCCAAGTATACATATGTATACAGTATATATTTGCATCCCCGTAGGGCAAATCGGTCAAGTATGCATATATATACAGTATATATTTGCATCTCCGTAGGGGGGTTGTGCCGTCAGTGCTCCTTACAGGGTGGCCACTGTAGATATTACTAAAGGTTCTTTGCAGCAACCCTTCGGCCCCTAGCTGTAACCCCTTCCGTTCCTTTTACTGTACCTCCATTCATATTATCTTCTTCATCTTGCTTTCCACCCTCTCCTAACAATTATTTCAAAGTGCAAATGCGAGGTTTTCCTCCTGTTACACCTCTCAAACCTCTTACTCTCAATTTCCTTTCCAGCTCTGAATGACCTCATAGGCCTCAGTGGTTGGCCTTTGGCCTAAGCTCAATGTTCCATTCCATTCCTGTATATTTGCATGTCCTCAGAGATTCTATTTGCATTTGAAGTCCACCGAAACCACCACTACTCGACATTTGCCTTTGGTTTATATGACGTGAAATCCACTTGGATTGAAAATCCGTCACTTTGTGGCCGCGTCTCATCTGCTCCATCCCGTAGGGGGTTAGTGCCGTCAGTGCACCTCATGCGGTGCACTGTAGGCATTACAAGGTTCTTTGCAGCGTGCGTTCGGCCCCTAGCTGCAAGCCTTTAATTCTTTATACTGTACCTCTGATCATATTCTCTTTCTTCCATCTTACTTTCCTTAACCCTCTCCTAACAATTGTTTCATAGTGCACCTTTAAAACCTTTTACTGTCAGTTTCCCTTTCAGCGCTGAATGACCTCATAGGTCCCAGCGCTTCGCCTTTGACCAAAATTCTATATTCAATTCCATTTGCAAACATACTACCTTTTTTTGGCTTCATACTTCCACTAGTGTGTCTCTGACATTTGTTCGTTTGCCTAAAATGCAACTTTTTGGTTAAAGGTTTTCAGTGATTGACAATCTGCATCATCCTGATGCATTTATATCTTATTGGCATTAATGTCTGAAAAACGAAAACCTTTGGGAAATTTCAGGATCACACAACTACAGTAGGTAGTTGTAGGTTTTTTTTTAATACTTGAGCATAATAATTGTCTGAAAAGTCTTGATTTTCTCTGGTATTTAATATTTTATTTCATTTTCATTTTTTATAGAGATTTTGCTAGTTTACTACCAGAGTCACCTCGGTAATATGAAATCGAGTTCAGGAACTATACTGCCAAATCGTATTCACGAAATCACTCTCTCTCTCTCTCTCTCTCTCTCTCTCTCTCTCTCTCTCTCTCTCTCTCTCTCTCTCTCTCTATTTACTCTTTCTCTCTTCATGAACTCTCTCTCTCTCTCTCTCTCTCTCTCTCTCTCTCTCTCTTTCTCTCAGCATTCTCTCTCAGAATACCAGCATTCATGAAAACCAACCAGATTAAAGCAAGCAAATGCTAACAAACAAATTAAAGCAACCCTCAGCCTAAGTGGTTCAACAGAGAAATTAAAAATAAAATGAGAGAAAGAGACAGATTGCACAAATCAATGAATCCACACCCAACACCAGAAGAAGCAAGCAGGCTTAAAGAATTCTGTAGAAGGTGGACAAATTAGTAAGAAATGCCAATATAAATGAGGATCAGAGAGTTGCATCAGTTTGAAAGGAAAACTCAAAAGAATTATTTGCTCATGTTAAAGTAGGAAGCCAATAAAAAATAGTGTTGGTCCCTTAAGAGACGGTGGAGGAAACCTAGTGAACTCAGAATTGGAAAAAACAAAAAATAAGTTTTTTACTAGTGTTTTCACAATTGAAGACACTACCTCAATCCCTGAACCAGCTATTAAATATGAAGGGGCAGAACCGCTTGACAAAATAATATTTACAGAAGAAGACGTTAAAAACAAAATAGAAAAACTAAAGTTCAGATCTCCTGGCCCAGATGGGATTCATCCAAGAGAAATTAAAGAGTTAAAGAGGAGAAAGTTCCTCACCTATATAACTCTACAGAAAAACTGCAGAACAAGGAAAGGCACAAAAACGATGGAAACGGGGTAATGTGCCCCCGGTTATTTTTCATTAGCCTATATGACCATCTGACGCCAATGCACCAAATCTAGGGTTTGATATAGTAGTCACGTGAGATTGATAGAATGAAACAAAGAGCACTGAAGACAATTCACTTAAATGTTTAAGAGCTTTTGTTTTCACACTAAAAAATTCTGAAGTATGAAGTAAAAACTGCAAATTGTCCTAAACTAAAATATCATTACAGAATTATCATGGACTACGAAAATATTCGAAGTTAAGTTTTTTCAGAAGTACAATTTCTTGAACCGCCAATGCTGTTGTGACTGATCTTATGTACCTCAATCCAGTGAAGCTGAATTCGTCAGTTGTGAATATATCTTGTATCGCTGATTTTTGCAATAGAAGATACTTTTATACATTCCTTAGTCCTTAATGAAGATATTTTTATTATCAGAAATGTCGGGTTTTTAGTAAAGGTAAATTTTCTGTCAAACGAGGAAGGCTTCATCTACGCCTGGGTGACATTTTCAATTAAGAGTAATAACGATTTCTGTAGATAAACATTCATCATCTTAACCGAAGTGGAAGATATGATTAATGAAACGTGGCAAGTGCGCGGCTGACTTACATCCATTTTTAGGGACTTCGTTTTTTACGACTATTAAGTAGCAGCAAAAATTATTCCCGAACCTTCTGAACTCTGACCCGGCTCTGAGGCAGTTCTCCCGTTATGTCATGACGACGCTAAACAGCCACAAGGACTATGAGTGCATGCTTGCGTTTGATCTGTTTTAATATAGTAACTGCCATTTATGTTTAAATTCTTTTACTCAACTATATTATTATTAAAATGGATAAGCTGGCAGCCTTCACTACTTAACGCAAATTTCTTTGATAAGAATATAAGAACAGTTACGTTAATGTCTAGCTAAGACTTAATAGCCCTAACAGTAATAACGGCGATGAATGAGCAGTTTTCCCACCCCTCAGTTTTAAATACTGTAGAAATGCACTGGCATCTCCTTATTAACGAAAGAAAGGGAAGATTCTAAATAAAGGTTTTGATACTCAGAGTGCATTTGATATATGGCAACGTATTATTAGCTTAATACCTAGATATCACAGACTTAATGCTCTTTATAGCTTTTACACTACTAACAATAGCGCGAAGTTCATTAACATGCCAAAGACAATTGTTCAAATTGAGGGTCCAACAATGATAAATCATTTGTGCTGTTACCCTAACACCATCAGATACCCGATTGGTGAGGCCATTAGCCAAATCTACACAGCAGAGGACATTGACAGATAGTGAAAATATCTAAGTACTACTACACTCACTTCCTTGTCATGTCAAGCTACTTACATCAAGCTTTATTGTTCCAAACATTTTGTTAGGAAATGAGCTGAGGTGAAAGGAATAAAAAATCAAATGATGAATTATAATTTTGATGAAAATGTCATGTATATTCAGCGGTCCATTTTGGAAATATATTATTTTTAATGAAAACTCCACTTTATAGGATCCGATACAATCCTAAAGAAGCAGGCAAGTTATTTAGGTAATTTCGTAGATTCAATTTCAGTTCCCTCTTTTGTTTCATTCTAGTTCAATCATTATTCCTGTAAACTTTATCTGTATGTGCGTGCATGTGTGCGTGTCTCTCTTGCTGTTAGGTTTCATGTATCCTTTTGTAATTTGGTTCTCGTTCAGTGGTTTTAGAATGATCATTCTTATCTGGCGATGTCCAAATCACAGAATAACGCAGGCAGTAGGTTTGCGTAAATGCCGTTAAAATCACGTAAGGTTTTGTAATACCAAGAGAACAGGAACCCAAATGAACGTTAATCAGAAAGCAAATTGAAAGGGAGATGAAAGAGGCTGTTGGCCACCGTCAGTGTCATGGAATACTTTCCGGTGTTGATTAAGAGCCAACTCGATAATTGGCTAATTTATCCTCCAATGCAGATGTCTTTCGCCTTAGTTGCCAAACAAGACTAAAAGCCCATACAGGAATAAAGCCACCTAGTGATGTGAATTAAGAACCTAACTATAATTAGTTCAAGTTAACATAAAAGATATTCAGAAAGTTATGTAATAAAATGTGCACATTCAGCGTTGTAACGTTAAAACTAAATGAACACTCGAATAACGATATTTTTATATTGAAATCATATAGAAGTATATACACATAAAAGGATAACGAAAAACAAATGATTTTGTTTCGTCCAAAATTGTACATAGTTGTCTTGAATGCAGCTGGGAAAGATTACTCAGTGTAACTATAAATGAAATGTAACAGATTAACCATCAAAAATTCAGATAAAAAATGAGACCTTTCTTTAGCCAGATACAATAAAATTTATTTCGTAAGATAGATAGGAATTGATAACCAACGAGATCGTATTTTGGTTTAATGGCAACGTTATTAAAGTTTTTATTAAATTTTCTGTATTATAAGATATTGGCAAAATAAAAGTTAACTTTCAGCCTCTAAATTTTCATCAATAAGTTCATATTTTACCATGTGAAATCCACTCAGTAAGACGAGAGGTTAAACTAAATGTAGTTTTAAATATGCCATACACATCTGTTTACATGTAGTTGTAAGGCCATGGAGTGGCTAGTTAAAAAACCTATGTAATATTTCCAGAATTTTATATTTGAAAGAAGAAATGGCTTTTTGTATCAGTCAGATCTAATTCTTTAATGTGTCAGTATTCTAAAAAATTATTGTTGTTTGCCACAGCTCACGTCTGTTAATGTGATTTTTTTTTTTGCAGGTATGGATTTATGAGGAAGCAGCCATGACCCAGGCCACTGACGCAAGCCAATCTGATAGAACTCATCAGGTCGGAACAGTAAGTTTAGATTCACCTTGGTGTGGAATTTTCCCTCTTATAATTTCTGCATAATTCTATTTTGCTGTATTATTCCAGAAATTGTAATTTTTTTTTTCATTCATTTTTAAGCTCTATGCATTCTCTGAGTTGAGTTTTTCATAAAGAGAGGTTTTTCATTCACAACTGTATCACAATACCACACCTTCTCACATGCTGGGATATGGCAGTAAATCCCGGCTCTGCTGAGTCTGAGTCTCGAGGTCATGGGATGGCAGTTGAACTGCAGATGTTGGGCCGATGTTCTCCTGGGATGCGCCTCAGTAGCTGCCATAATCAGGGCATCTGTCCTGGGCATGATTACAAGTGGCTTCCCACCTCGAGGCTGTTCTCAGCGAACCCTCCTCCTCCCACCGGCGGATCCACTTCCTGATCCTTTTCGCGGTCTTCCCCAATCGATGAGTTTTACTCGGCACTGTTGTTCCACAACTCGGTGATTCTGCCTCGTTAAGCATGATTTATGGGGCGCACCCTTCGGGCGTAGCTGTTGTGGCCGAGTAATGTTTCATTAAATAGAAGTCTTGATGCACAGATGTATGCTGGCCATATCAACACATCATTACATCAAATATCTAACTATTGGAATAAAACCTTTGATAAAGGTATCCACTTTCTGACAGTTTTAAAAGAATTTGCATTATTTAACTTCATGTTTCCTCCAAGGAAGGTGGTGTGCATACTTTATCATTAATGGAAACAATCCGTATAGGAAATGTTTCTAATAACGATGAAAGTACACGCACTATCAACCCTTAAAGTTTAAAATAGTATGGGTATGACAGTTCGGTAGAATCCCCTGCACCTCTCTGAAGCATTAGTATGTTAAATAAAATTCAGTAACAGCTGTAAGGTTTTATGGCTATCAGATCTTTTAAATATAAACAAATGCTAAACAATAATCGAGCAATAGTGAAACTTATCAACATCTATTTTATCACATAGCATAATCGCCATGATCACAATAAAAAAAATGATTATTGATAAAGAATGCTGTAAGTCTGACGTTTCCTCTGCCGGTGTCTATGATCGGAACCTTTTTGACAACTACTTCGGTGCTTCGAGAGACCAAGTCAGTAACCTCCTAAGGTAGTAGGGTTTTAACTAAGTCGCCGTATTCGGCCTTTGTGCTTATCACATTTCCACCTCCGGTGTGGGCAGCGCAGTCCGTAGAAACTTTAAGTTAGGCTCATTTCTCCATTTAAAAACTACGAACGTAATAACAACATTGCTTGTGAACTAATTTACCACAGCCAAGGTATTCTACATTAACAATAATTATTACTAGATAGGTAAAAGATGAATCAATTACAGTTCACTTTTGTTAGCCGGAACCTCGCGCAGCCAATGAAACTGCCAAACAGTATTATAAGAAGCGTTCGCGAATTGTGTCTGTCCCCACCTACCATTACCGGGGAACTCTTTCACTCTTCTTCGTTCCAATTTTCTTTCTCTCTTTGTCTCAGTATTTCAGCATTTTCCCCTGTTTTTCTTGTTTTATCTTTCTTGTGAAAATAAATGTATCTGTGACGGGGTGAAAGTATCCGAATCTTACTGTGTTAATATTTGTAGCATCTAAAATCAATGATGTAGTAAAGTAAAATAAAATAACGTTTATACAAGATAAAGTAAAATTGACTAGCAGAAAAATCTTAAAAATATAGGTACAAATACAAAAGTATATTGTCTAAATTGGGTAGAAATTAAACAGGAAACAGGTTCCCAAATTCTAAAAATAGAGCGATTCAACAGACCTTTCATTGTCACACATAGAGGGTTTGTCTCTTAGGGTGTATACACAGAAACTCAACCACTCCCGGCTTCATTTCGTTGGAGAGTTAACGGAGACCGTCAACTCTGGTTTTGCATCGCCCTTCACTCAGACCAAAGAAAAGTGTAAGAAGCTGTGGTTCTTATACGAGAGTTTCATATATTCTCTATCTTTTCTTTTCTTTTCTTTCTCATCTTATCGTTGCGGTTCTTTCGTGCCCTCGAGAAGTGACCCAGTTGCTTTCGTCTCTCTCCTGAGTCCAGAAGCGAAACAAACGAAGGCCCGCAAGCAACACCTCACTTCGCATCCTTTTATCACTATCCGGCTGACCAGAACCTTTGCCTTTTTTTTTTTTTGCTTTCTCTTAGAGAAGGGGTTGACGAATAAGAAGGGAGGAGAAAACCGGACCCTAGATAGGAGGAACGATGCTTAACAGACAGAACCAAGAAGATCAAAAGGAAACAACAAAATTAATAAACTTGGAGAGGGCTGCCAATCGAAGAAAGAGGCAAAGATGCAATCACAAAAGGAAACAACAAATAAATTAGCCTGATAGGCAGACCGTTTGAAAGTGAGAGAAAGCCAGACAGAAAGACAGAGACAGAGAATGCGAATAACGTGTTCATGAAGCCACAAACTAGTTCATGATAGATGTGGACCGATCGCATAAATTATTCCCAGATGGTCTTGTTGCAATGGGTCTGTTTCTGATTTTCGTTTCTCTCATCTAAAGGTTTTGAAAATTCTATATTTTGCTCCTCTAGGGAGCACATAAAAATGCCTATTTTAGACACCTGTCCTTTGAGTTACCATCCGCTGTCTTTATAACTTGAAAATGAAACCTTTGTGTTTTGAAACGTCGCAATAAATGTATTTTAAGGACCACCTGTGAGTTGTACTTCCTCCTTCAACCGTCTTCTATTGTTCGAGTTACCAGTAACCACCACATCTTAGAACATAAATATATATATATATATATATATATATATATATATATATATATATATATATATATATATATATATATATATATATATATATATATATATATATATATATATTATATATATATATACTGTATATGCATAACCATATATATATATGCATGGGGCCTCGATGAACTATAATTTCCTGTAGAACCCACGGGGATGCATGGGGCCTCGATGAACTGATGCCACAACATTCTGTCTTGGGCTAACTCCTCAAGATCTCCCCAACACTCATCTGCTTCCCGCCTTATTGTCCTCAAGCACGTCTCTCTTAGCCTACCTTTACCTCTTCCACCAAGGGCAACCCACCCTGGTGTATCTCGTACTATTCCCTGTCTTCTATACACATGGCCAAGCCACTTCCAGCTTGAGAACCTAAAATGCTCATCAACCAGCTGCATCCTTGTTACCTCTCTAATTCTGCTATTTGATATCCTATCCCTCCTACTAATTCCTAATATTCTTCTGAGCGCTTTATTTTCAAATACTAAGAATTTATTATCCGAAGTCACTTTCCTGTACCATGACTTATGCCCATAAATCGAAATACTCCTAACCATTACCTGATAATTTTGACTTTTGTATGCACAGAAAAAGTGTTATTATTCAAAATATTTTTAAGCATTCCTATTGCCTGATGAGCCTTATTTTAATCTTTCCATAAATTCTGTGCTCAGAGAACCATCCTTATCTAAATATGTACCTTAATAATATATAAACATATCCACTTACTTCACAACCATACCTTCAATTAGACAGTCCTGCGCATTTTCTATACTCATATTCATGACTTCAGATTTTACACTAATAATAACCAAACCAACCTTTCGACCTTCACTCACTAGACAATCCAACACACTGCGTCTTTTCTGGTCCCTCACAGATCAAAACTGTATCATCAGCGCAGAACAAAACTATATCATCATCGCAGATCAAAACTATATCCTCAGCATAATCTAAGTCTAGAAGTTTCCCATTTTCTCCCCAGAGTATACCTGCATCCGTTTCTTTTTTAACCCTTCTCATAACTTAATCTACGACCAACACAAACAACAGAGGAGACAAAATGCCACCCTGAATAACACCAGACTTAATTTCAAATGGATCACTCAAACAACCATCACTTTACATGATGTGCCCTCATGCATGTTCATAATAACCCTTACAAACTTTTTCCGATATTAAATAATGCCTCATGATTATTCCCATAGTCCATCTCGAAATACTATTAAAGGCCTTTTCAAAATCAACAAAACAAAGACTTAGCGGAGTTTTCCTTTCATTAGCTTGCTGCATTAAATGCCTGACTATGAAGATCTGATCAATGCAACTCCAGCCTCGTTCTAAAACCGACCTGTTTATCCCTCAGAGTACCATCAACCACTGGCTCCAACCTATTCAACAATATTCTATTGAAAGTTTTCAAGGCTAGAGGTGACAAAGTGATTCTCCTCCAGTTACCACACCTACTCAGATCTCCTTTCTTTGGAACTTTAATGACCACGCCATTCTTCCAACCTGATGGTATTATCCCTGTCACCCATATCTCAATGAATAATATCTTCAAGACAAATACTAATCTATACTCTTCCACTTTGAACATTTCCGGGAATAAACCATCCTTTCAGGGGCGTTCCTAGACATTTTGGGGCCCGGAAGCACGGTCCAATATGGGACCCCTCTTATGGGGTGGGAGGCAAGCAAAGCGAGTCAAAGCAAGGGGGGGGGGGGGGAATTTTTAGAATATGAGCAATTGTAGGATCATTTTAAAGGCACTTGTAAAGGCAAATTTCAGAAATTTAGCTTGTCCTGTCATAGCAGGAATGGTTAAATTTCGCATTTTGGTGCAAATCTTCAGACCATGGATGGAGATTTTGCCCAGCCACAAAGAATAGAGAATATTCAAGGAAAACACGGGGTAGTTTTAATAGACATGACAGGAGAATTCCACATGATGCAAGTTCTAGATACACAAACGAACATCAGAATTTTCACAAGATAAGTTCGAAGACGGACACAGGATAATGAGCAATCAGGTCTTAGAATCACCAGAACCTAGGCCGATTGTACGTGGATTTTCTAATGGCAGTGAAATTTCTATTTTCATTGATTCTGGTAGCTCAGTTAACTTAGTAAATGCTGACCTTTTTCACTCGAAGTTTCCAGAGTGTAAATTAGTCCCTATTAGTGAGACAGTGTGTGACGTACAAGCGAGGAAACTGAATATTTTAGGTTCGTCATTTCTTACGCTTTGTATCGGCGGAAAGACAATAGTAGAATCATTTTTGGTCATAGAAGGATTAGCCTTAGGTGAAATGGTTTTGCTAGGACACCCTTCTTGCATGCGACATAACATCAACATTCTTACGGGAATTCAGGGGATTACAATAGGTGAGCCAGGTTGTTTTGTTCCATATATACACAGGGAAAAAACTTGTGAGAAACCTAAGACGCAGTCTGAGACATGTGTAACACAGTCATTAGAGAGTGAAGATATTCCGCGAAGATCTTTCAAAGGATTTTTGTTGGAAGATATTGATTTGCAACCGCGAGTTCCTACATTGGTTAAAGTGTCGATGAAAGAGAAAAAGTTTCCTTCTCAAGTATGCGTTGTTGAGGGAACCGAGAAATTCAAAGACGTGAGTACGGTGTCAGTAAATGAAGTTTCAGTCGCAGGCGTAACTACAGTAGAATTAGTTAGCTATCAAGACTCAGTGAAAAAATATCACAAGGATACTTATGTAATTGATTTTGAAGAGTTTAAGGAAGAACATAAGATAGTGAGTTTTGTGGAGACAGTAACACGTTTCCCAGGGAGGAGCTGCAATTCAGAAGTCAAGTTCTTCACGAACATTTGGCTAAAGCTGATTATCCTGAGTATTCAGATAAAGTAGAGAAAGTGTTGAAAGAATATTTAGATATCATTGATTTGAAGGGAGATAAATTAGGAGTTACAGATGTGTTAGAACATTCAATTCGCCTAGAGAAAGGTACAAATCCCATATATATTCCAGCATATCGAATTCCCTTTAAGATCAGAGAAGAAGTAGAAAAGGAGGTTCAGAGATGGGAGTCGGAGGGAATTATTAGACAGAGCTCTTCGCCCTATAATTTTCCTTTATTAGCGGTTCCGAAGAAAGACAGTAGTATCAGAGTTTGTGTAGATTTTCGTAAATTGAATGAAAAAAACATGCCCAGATAGATATCCTGTAGCTTGTTTGCCTGATTTGTTTGTTGAGATCGGTGGCAAGAATATATATTCATCTATAGATCTTATGCAAGGGTTTCTACAGGTTCCGCTTTGTGAGAGTAGCCGTAAATATACAGCATTTTCGGTACCAAAGGGACATTACGAGTTTAATAGGATGCCTTTTGGATTACAAGGGTCCCCAATAACATTTACTAGACTGGTTAACACAGTACTTCATGGCTTGTTAGGAAAATCGGTGTTTGTGTACATGGATGACATTCTCATATGCACAGATACGATTGAAGAACATCTAAAGGTGTTAAAAGAAGTCCTCAAGTGATTACGGTTTGCTGGATTAAAGGTCAAATTGGCCAAATGTGAGTTTCTGAAGAGAAAAATTGTCTATTTAGGTCATGTTATCTCTAAAGAGGGAGTCAGAGTGAATGATGAGAAAGTTAAAGTCATTGTGAGTTTTCCAGTTCCCAAAAACCAGGAAACAGATTCGTTCGTTCCTAGGTATGTCGGGTTTCTTTCGCCGTTTTGTGCGGAATTTTTCTACAATAGCGTCTCCATTGACAGATTTGTTACAAGAAGACGTTAAGTTTGTTTGGGGTGATAGTCAGCAATTAGCTTTTGAGAAGCTTAAGAACGCTTTGGTGAACCCACCTGTTTTGAAGTTTCCAGATTTTAGTCAACCGTTCACCTTAGTGACTGACGCGAGTCAGGAAGGTATAGGTGCGTGTTTGATGCAGAAATTTGAGGGGAAATTACACCCAATTGCTTTTATAGCAGAAAGTTCAAAACGCGTGGTAGTAACGAAAGGCTGATGTCAGTTGTGGACAAGGAGGCTTTCGCAGTCGTCTCTAGCCTTGTTCATTTTAAGATGTTGTTGTTGGGAAATAAAGTTGAGATTTTTACAGATCATCAACCGTTGTTAGAGCTTTTTAATATGCCAAATTTGTCGCCCAAGAGAGCGAATTGGTTTTTGACATTGAGAGATTTTGATGCAAACCTCAAATACATTGAAGGTAAGCATAATGTGGTTGCAGATGCATTGAGCAGATATTTTCCGGTCGAGGATGAGGGAGTGCAATCCGAATCCTGTGTGGGAGACGAGAGTAAACATTTGGTGTCGAATGTCTCTGATACTAGTAGTTCTGAGATATCGCATGTAGAGGACATACACGTTTCTACAGTGCATACTTCAGGGAGAAATAGTGAGTCGGCAGTCTCGGGAGAGATTGTTGTTTGTGATATTGAGGGTAACGCCGTGTGTTATATTACGGGTGAAAATGTCACTTGGGACATAGGCTTGCTCGAACAAAAGCAAGATGAAGATAAATTGTTGTCAGATGCTAAGGCATTTCTTAGGGGAGTTTCACCGAAGAAAGGGTAAAGTTGCCTTTTTCTGGTCTAGAGTTGGAGAATAATTTATTGGTGAGGAAAGTTAAGTATAACTGGTGAAGTACTCGAAGCATGGGTGAAATTACACAAATCATCGTGCCAGAGAGTCTAGTACCACAAGTTCTAGACATTGTACATTGTAAATTTGGTTCTCCTCATTTAGGTGTGGACAAGACGTATGAAAACGTCAGGTCAAAGTTCTTTGGAAAATATGTTTTCCGCAGTGGAGGCCTTTGTAAAGAGTTGCGCTGTTTGCAATGCGAATAAGCCGGCGACGACGGTGTCGTGTCGTTTGGGTTCATATCCCGTACCACATAGGCCGTTTCAGAGAGTGCATATGGATATTCCGGGTAACTTCTCAGAGTCCGCTTATGGTTATAGACATTTGTTAGTAGTTGTTGACGAGTTAACTCGTTTTGTTGAGATTTTTTCCACTGAAGTACAAATCAGCTGAGGAAGTTGCTATAGCGTTCTTTAAGGGGATAATTTGTAGATATGGTGTTCCTGAATGTCTGATCACAGACAATGGTAGGGAGTTTATTAATAAGACTTTATAGGGTCTTGGCAATTTGTTGGGGATAAAGAAAGTATCTATAATCCTGTATAGACCTGAAGCGAATGGGTTATGTGAGAGGGCGAATCGGAAAGTAATCGAAGCTTTGCGCATGGCAGTGGGTGGTTCCGATACACATTGGGACAGATCTTTGGATGAAGTGCGATATAGTATCAATACTATGACGAATGACACAATTAAGATATCTCCAGCAGAAGCTTTGTATAGGTACAAGTTGAAAGGACCTTTTGATTTGTTGCCAGAGCGAGTTCAGGGTGATGTTACGGTCACTTCGTTGATAAATACAGCGAGAGAAAGATTTGCACATGTCAGTAAAGAACTTGAACTTAGTTCGCGTGCAATGGTAGAGAAAAGTAACGCGAAATCGAGGGGAGTAGCTTTTTCGATGGGTGATAGAGTGTTTGTTAAAGTGAATGTTCGGAATGATCTGAATTATAAATTAAGTCCGAAGTTCCACGGTCCTTTTGAGATTGTAGAGATCAAAAGTGGGAATAGATTTGTAGTAAAAGACGTAAATACCGGTGTGACGAAATTAACTCATATTTCAAAGTTAAAGAGAGTTGGGATGTAATGGAACGTTTTGTATATAGTTTGAGGGATAAATGGGTTGATATTTGTATATAATACTTGTTTTTTTTTTTTTGGTTGTTTCTTTTTTTTGTCTCGTGTTCATTTTAGATGAGTTAGAGAATAGGAGAAGTAAAAGAGCAGCACCTTTAGTTCTTGTAGGCGTTGGCGTGATTGCTGCGATTGGAGCGATGTCCATTGGGAGTTTAGTCAAAGTAGCAAAAGTTCAAAAAGACTAAATAGCTCAAGGGAAACAGTTAAATCAGTTGCAAGGGAGTAATAAGAGGTTGAGTGATGGTTTTGAAACAGTGAGACATTCTTTGAATGATTTGCCAGTTTCAGTAGAAGGTTTGAAAGAAGATCTAGATGTGGCAATTGCATTCCTTATGATCCAACATACCGTTCTTAATATTGAGAAAGAAACTGATTCTCTAAGGACAGAAGTGCAAATGCAAGTTAGAGCAATTATTGCTGCAGCAGATGGTCGTGTGTATGGTGACATGTTGCCTTTGGGATACTTAGAAAATGTTCTAAGGAATTCCGCTTGTTTACATGGAGCGAAAATATTGTTTACGGGAGGAGATTTGTATTTGTATTATAATGTTTTGAAGGTGAGGTTGTCTGATCGGGGATTGATAGTATACGTTCCTATCAGTACGATGAAGCCTTTTGTTAGTTTTGTTATTAGACCTTTTCCGAGTGCTTTTGGAGACTTAGTAGTGATATGGAAGGGGTTAGAGATCATGTTCATTTTGGGAGATCAGTATCAGGGTTTGGGAGTTGATTATAAGACAGGTTGAACCTTGGTTAGGGAGAAGTATGTGTGTGACGGTAGTGTTTTCCAGTTGCAAGTTGTGTCTGTGGGTAGTTGTGAATTGTCTTTAGTTCATAGACAGACTCCGACTGAATGTGACTTTATACAGTTTCCACGTGAATACCACATGATCACCACCAGAACGCTTACTAGCCCAGGAGCATTAGGTCAAAATTGGGGTCAACCTGGAAAAAAAAAAAGAAAGCTGAATTTTTGTCCAGTGGTAGTTAGAGGTCTGTAGAGCTAGAAACACCAAAGTCTCCAAAATTTCTCCTTGTGCTTTCCATGCGTGAGAGCCAAATTCAAAATGGCTGCCATCATGCCTGGCATAAAGTATCGAATATTTATGTAAACATTATATAGGCATATAATACACCAAATAGTATGATTTTGGGCCTGATAAGTCGTTTTCTGGCATTACTTATTCTTTTTAGACCAATATAGAGATACAAATTTGAAAAAATTAGGTAAGGGCTATTAATTGTATTGATTCGTGTTTACGTTTTATTGTGAAATTCTCTAAAAAAGTGACAGATACATTTACAGTCTTAATCTTCATATTATAGATTTCAATAATAATAGATATATAGTAATTTCAGATAATTTAACAACCTGGTGAAAAACTAAAGATATAAGATTAATACACAAAAGCAAATCCATGAAACTCTTAGACAGTAAAATCATTGTTGAATGAACAGATCTTCAAATCGTGGCACATTTAAAAGTTACCAAGTGATATCAATTTTTGCTGCAAAATCCTTTCAGCATTTAACAAACAGATGACAATAGCAACCTTTGCTTAGAAAAAAAAAATTACAAAAATTGTTTAATGTCAGTGCAGGAAAATATTTCAAATGTCAGAATCAAAGTTTTACACTCATCAAATACTATTTCCTTCCTATGACAAAACTGCAAATTTATTCAATATCTACTCCATCTAGTTCAGGGACATTTGTACAAGTTTGGCCAATGCAAGAAGAACACATAGGAGTACAATAAAGTCTTGCTCTATGGCATTTACACCTCTTACCACAATTGATTTTGCACCCACAAGAAACAATCAATAAAACAGATTCTGAGGCAACAGACCTGTCAGTAAGAACAGGACTTAGTGACCCACCTAGCTGTTTCAACCCCATTCTGTTGGCATAATATCTGTTGACTTACCAAGCCATTCTTGGACTGCATAGTAAGCTCTGTATGAGTGAAACTTTGCAGCTGCAGAAGTAGGAGGAGACTTTTAAGTTGAAAAGTTCCAGATATTTTACTAATTTTTGCATATACTGTATATACCTTAACTTATCAAGAGAATTACATGTTTTAGGGGCTCCATATAATCTTAAAAGAAATTGTTCACCTGCTCTAGCTATCTCATCATGCGTGGCATCACTTCTTTGAAAAACATCTAATATTTCCCATTCCCCTTTTTCCAACACGGCTATTGCCTTTTTTTTCCCTACACCATAAAGTGCTGAAACTGTATCACAACCTGATATGGCATGTGCTATCAATATGTGACGAGAGACAGATGATTTCAAGTTTTGAACAATACTATGCACATTATATGCAGAATCCTTACCAAATTGCATGTAGACATTTTTGTCTTTGACCCATGGATTAGCATTACTAGCAAATCAGTATCATTACCCACAAGAACAACTGAAATTGCCTGCTGTCTGCCTTTAGAATTGTAGTGCTTGCAATCAAATAATCAGCATCAGCTACACTCTGATAACACCTGATACCTTCAACTTCCAAACCTTCCATCATCTTATTTATTATGCGTGCCTTATTATTACGATTTGCCAAAATTGATTGTTGAGAGTTAACCACAGGTGTTTTATTTTCAAAGATTACATCTGCAGAAACATTGTGGTCTCTCGCCGATTTTGTTCTGCTACTTTAGTAGATTTTGATACATCAGTGTAACCATCAAAACATACCATGCAATCCCTTCCATAAGTATTAATAACATACTTAACATAATTCTTAATTACATCACCATATGAACAGTTCATTGGCCATGTTACAGTGTGAAGCAGATAGCCCCCATCAACTACATAGTACACTTGATCTAATTCACTGATTGGAGTTGGTGTTACTAAGGTCTTTAAATGCTGAGCAAGAACACTCTTGGCTGTTTTTCTCATAATTCCTTTATCAAATAAAGATGGAGGTTCTTTGCTAAACTCATATTCTAAATGGTTTTCCATGTCAGAGTTTTTATTTATTGTACAAGTGACGCGCATGAAAAGTGATGTAGGATCAATTTCACATTATGACCCCGTACTCTAGTGCTATTAGTTGCAGCACCAATAGATATTACTTTGTCATTTCTCTTCAATTTAGCATCAGCGAAATTGAGTCCTGTGAGACGTGCTGCAACCTTTTCACCTACCTCCACAGCACATTCTGCATTAGTAGAATCAGGGGCTACCACTCCAGTGGCAATGCAAACCAGATTATTTTCATATTGGCCAATGTATGAAAAAAAGGTGAATGCTGGAAAAGGTAATCTTTGAAGGCAAGGAAATGTGTTCCATCACGCAAAGTTGCAGTAGTTCGCAAATCGCTATGCTGGTCAGTTGTCTGAGAGTGGACACCACAGAAATCTTCTAATGATTCGCACACAGGAACTAGTTGAGGAAGAGCATGAACTATTTTAGCTTGTGTTCCTTGGTTAATGCCCCTTCCATGTGCAAGCCCTCCACTTGTTTTAAGCATTCTCATAAGTACTTGCTCTATTGTTTGGTCGGTGAAGCCACCTGACCAAAACCTATGACTTCTTCTAATGGTCCAGTAACCACCTGATGTGTACTTCATATACTGTTGGGGGATTCATCATAGTTCTTAACTCCTGCATTTGTTGCAGATATAACCTAGTGCACTTGGCATAAGCTGTGTGACCTCCAGCGTGGAGCACAGGAATCATCTTTGAAATACAGAGCAGATGTAGCTGCCAGTCACCAGTTCGTTCAGCTCGAAGGAAAAGTAATAGTGTCCGTACCATTTTCAAGTACTCAATCCAGAGCTTAGCAGTTTTGCTTCTAGAAGATAATTCTTGCTCTAGATTTTGCAAATTCTGTGATAGCTGCTCTACAGCTTTGTTATGCAAAATAGTATCTAGTGGACAGTCATGATTGAGAAGCATAGCATGTAAATCTCGTAAGCTTTCTTCGGCAACTCCATTTAATGAGTTTGGAGTATCTAGCATAAGGAAACTATCGAAGCAGCAGAGAGCATGTGTGCCCTGAGAGCACGTGCATATGCATGACCAGTTAACATATGTTTGGTTGAATTCATTGCATACACGGTGTTCCATTGTTCTTGGAGTCCACTACCACTCATGATGTTACCAATTACTCCCATATAAGACATAACCAAGTGGAAGCCTCCTAATCTTATGATGAGCTTATTAAGGTGAGGTGTTGACTGAACTATTTCTGCTGCTTTGATATAAAGTGGTTGATCAAAAGTAACAGGGCAAATACCCAGCTGATATTTCTCTGCAAGATATTGTGCATAGGAAAGAGCAGAATAGATTGTGTCTACATGGTTTGGGTTATGGTTGAGGAAGGGTAAAATCTCAATGCGACTTATGTCATATAACCCTTGAGTGACAACTGCTTGATTAAATCCACTCCACAGAGGCACTCAGTTGGGTCAAACATAATATAACTAGCCATCCACAAATTGTCCAGGTATGTAGCCAATTTCAAACTTTGGATATTGGGGTATATAAGTTTCAGTGGACTAATAATAACGTTTTTTATACCTGGCTCTGAAGGTTTTCTCCATTTCTTCAAAGGTATCTCTGCATGCTTTCCAATATCAGTGGCTGGTCTCAACTTTGTGGAGCAGTTAATCACTGGTTCAACGTAAGTGCCACAAGGGGTGATCCCAACTATACCGCCCATAGCATGCCAAGTTCCATGCCCTGTTAATGTGCGGATGTCAACATCGGCATTGTCAAACACAAAATTAACAAGTGAATCTGTCCATTCATAGATTGGCTCATCAGTTGGAACAACTGCATCATAAAGTCTCTGAACCTCTCGATAATCATCTGCAAAGCCAAGGGAACTAAGCAAATCAATCAACTCACGTGATTCCATCTTAGAGTTGATATAAACTGATATTGCTAATAAGATAGGGGATACAAATGATCTGGGCCGAGCTGCAGCAGTAATACTGTGAGCTATTCCTAACTGTCGACGTTTGCTTTTGGTTAGTCGACTCAAGAATCTAATTAGAAGTCCTGAAACCATTGTTTCGCTATTTTCCAAGTCAGAGAATTTTGGATACTGTGTTGAATTATAAACAAAAGATCGTATTTGATCGTCAATGAGAGTTGCTGCAAAATCAACAATATCCTCTGCTGAGAGACCTGTTGCTTTATATCTGTCTCTGAGAATAGCATTCCCATGATTAAGAAAAGTGTATATAGTTTCTTTACCATATTCACTTGTAATGATTAAGTGATCTCTGTAATGCTCTTGCAATCGTACCTTCAAATGTTTTGCTGTATAATAGTCCCCTTCATCTGAATATTTCTTTAATAGAGATATCAAATCACTGATTGAATATTGATGAAGGTTATTGTTGTCAATATGATCACACAATTTATGGAAAGCATCATTTTTCTCAGTATTAACTGTACCAGAAGGCCGTCCTTTGACTTTATGTTCGGTAGCTGTTGCTTTCCACTGTAGAATCTAACCTGGCAGTCAAGGTGGTATTTAGCTTCAGCAGCAACAAGATCCCCTATATTTTGAATTCTGATATGCACAGCCTCTCCCCAACTGTCTGCTCGCTCCAGTGATTTTGCAGAAACAGAAGCTAATAACTCTTTTAGTTGCAGCATTATGAGATTGACCCCCCTTTGTGAGGGAAGTTTTGTGCTTTACGTAGAAACCTGACACAGTAAAGACAATCCTCTTTAATATTGAATGGAGACACGTGAGAGCGACGCTGTAGTTTCCAATTATCATCAGGTAGTGATTCAGTCAACACTCTTTTCCTTTTCTTTATACTTGATGGCATAGTGTATTGCTTTTACATGAAAAATGAACAGGAATTGGGCAGGCCAGATGAGTCAATTTTTCATGGAGTCCATCCTTTAAATCAGAACTTATTTGAATAATGCTAGTTATTCCTCTTTCAGTTATAGTGGTAAAATCAGAAGTAATTGCTTTATCACAAAAACACAAATATCACACTGTTCCTGAGATGCCATCTTGATCTTTAATTATTGTTACCATCAAATATCCTAATATGTCTCTGAAGTTGAATAGCAACTGCTCTTAAGCTTAAATCCTAAACACCTTAATGTCAAACAGCATGCATTCTGGAAAAAAAGGAGAAACCTAGTATGACATGTCTGGAGAACGGTAATTATTGTGAATGTATGATTGTTAATACACCCAACCCCAACAACCAAAGGAAAAAAAAAAAAAAAACTGTAGTGAAGACACGTAGCAGGCATGGAAAAATCAATAATACTTACTAAGTCAGAATACAATCCTAAGAATACTGTTCTTTCTGTGATGGACAAATATCCTTGTAAAAAATCCAGGATATAGCATTAACCGACTGATAGACAAATTCCATCATATACATCTATTCATATAATCTATGTCAAACAGCATGCATTCTGTAAGAAAGAAAAACCTAGTAGAGTATGTCCTGAGAATGGTAATTATTGTGAATGCATGATGAATTAGTACATCCAACCCAATCAACCAAAGGAAAAAGGAAAAAAATGTAGTATACACCCACAAAAGACATGGAAAAAATCGATAATACTTACTAAGTCAGAATACAATCCTAGGAATACTGTTCGTTCTTTGATGGACAAATATTCTTGTAGAAAATCCAGGAAATAGCACTAACCCACTTATAGATAAATTCCAACTTAATACTAGTACATCTTTTCATATTATTTATGTCAAACAGCATACATTCTGGAAGAAAGAGAAACCTAGTAGAGTATGTCCTGAGAATGGTAATTGATGTGAAGTTATGGTAAATTGTACATCCAACTCCAATCACTACAGGATAAAGGAAAAAATTCTACAGAGAGTAAATATATCTACATTTGTAAAATTTTGGGTTTACCCTTAAATTTTCCCTTAAATCATATATTTTGAATCAATTCTGAGATTCACACCAAGGGTTGACGTTTTTCGTTGAATGACCCTGGTCAGCATTGGTAAACATTTTCCTTCTGAAGCCTTCAGATAAGCCCAAAACACAATAATAAGGCTATTTTTGGATCTATCATCCAAAAAACCATATGAAAAGAGGTACTTCAATCCTATAAACCATGTTAATTGAAATATTTGTAGTTTCGTCATGCACGATGGCGGCCATCTTGGATTTATGGCTAATGCGCGGAAAGCACAAGGAGAAATTTTGGAGACTTTGGATATTTTGACTTGATAGGTCTCAAAGACGCTCTGTGCAAAAATTCAGCTTTCTACATTTTTTCCACGTTTAACCCTAATGCTCCTGGGCTATACTGCCGTGTATTGCAAAGAGTGCCCCATCACAACGATGTGCCAGAATAACCAGACGACGACGTTCGTGCTTCGAGGGTCCAAGCTGTTCGACTCATCCTGCAGAATCCTGTCTATGGACTTTCTCGTACTCAGCCGTGCTGTGTTCAACAGTTCCGAGAAGATATTTATGCGTCATATGCATAACAATCACGATATAGTTCCAGTGCCTTCGACAGAGATACCGATGACTGTCCCGCCGATGGAAGAGATCGAGGATATGTTCATGGTCGAGTACCGTGAATATTTGTTGCCAGCTGTCTTAATGATTTTAGTGGTCATTTTTCTGATAGTTCTTATTATGGGAGTAGTAAAGCTCATTTATGCTTGTAAGACTTCACGCAAGTGCTCTAAGACAATGTCCCCAGTAGATGTGCAAGTACGTCATGAGGGCAGTATCTAAGCTGAAGTTCAGTAGACCTTGCTAATTGAGCATAAGCCATATCTGTTATGTTTTATACATATGCTTTTGTTTTAGTTTGCCGTTAAGGAGAGCGAGACGCTCTTATGTGGTGGCCGAGCACTATTTCAGAAAATATGGCCGCCACAATGTTAAAAGGTACAAGAGTGTGATGAAAGAATTTTTGGTTGCAAGATGGTACTGGTGAAGCTGTCAGTTGCAAAATCTTTGTATTCAGCAAATAGTTGATCATCTCAGCAGTTAATGTGATGAACACGCGGTGTTAGCCGAATCATATGACCAAGTCGCTATGTGCATACGTGAGTTCGTGTGTTATAGAATCTCGATTTTGTGTCTAATTCTGCCCAAAAATTAGTTCGGTCGTGCATTAGCAGACCTAGATCGGATCGTGAAGGCATTATCTTTGAGTGTGGCGAGCTCTTAGAATTGGCAGAATAAGATGTCATGGGTGTGGTTGTGGTGATGACTTTGTGGGCAAAACATGATGTTATCATGCTGGTGCGATCATAAAGAGAGACAGTCGCAAACCTTTGCAATGTCTAGTATTTTATGTGGGAGACTTGAGACCAGACTTTACAAAGTCTACAATGGAATATGTGAGAATTTTTGAGTTTACAGGCTATTAGCCATAATCAGATTTTTAGTTGGACTGAGACTAAATCTTGAATTAGATGTTTTTCTTAATTGACAATTAAGAAAAACATCTAAATATACAGTATATATATATATATATATATATATATATATATATATATATATATATATATATATATATATATATATATATATATATATATATATATATATATATATATATATATATATATATATATATATATATATATATATATATATATACCGTTCTAAGATGTGGTGGTTACTAGTAACTCGAACAATAGAAGACAGTTGAAGGAGGAAGTACATCTCAGGTGGTCCATAAAATACATTTACTGCAGTGTTTCAAAACACAGAGGTTTCATTTTCAAGCTATTTTATTGTTTTTTTATCTTTATTGCTTGAAAATGAAAACTTAGTGTTTTGAAACGTTGCAATAAATGTATTTTATGGACCACCTGAGATGTACTTCCTCCTTCAACTGTCTTCTATATATATATATATATATATATATATATATATATATATATATATATATATATATATATATATATATATATATATATATATATATATATATATATATATATATATATATATATTGTTACAGACTGGACTGGTTTTGATGAGAATTTACATACAACATTATAATTGATGCTGCCACGAAACCAAGGGAGTCCAGTTTGTAAGCAAAAAAGGGAGTTAATTACGACTTACCTCAGAATTTTCCTGGAGTTATAATTTAAGGTGGAAGGTCGCCATATTGGAATTTAGAATTCATTGCCAATTTACGGTGATTTATTTATAGAAACTTAACAACTTAACATTAATAAATTAACAGTTAGACACCATACGACATGATCCCTGAGGACAGATTCAAAATAGGCACAATAACTATAATGACATGAATTGACAAACAAATAAGTGGATAGAACGGGGCCAATCTGCAATAATCAGTTCAGTGATACTAATTACATTCAGTTTGCAATAATCAGTCAATGATAGTGATCACTTTCAGTCTGCCCTGACTACGTGGAATAATAGTGTCTATGATGGGGTTCCAGGATGGAGGAATTACTTCATAAAAGTGGTTGGCACAACGGAACTTCTCTAACTACGACCAGGACATGGTGGCAGGCAGAATGGAAGCAAGGAATGGTTGCAATCGTGCCATGTGTCTCGTTTCCTCCTGAAATAGACGCCTTCAATTAGCCCTGATCAACTAAGGGAAAGGAATCTTCCTACTGCAGCTTACAACACTTTCTTAAATACAATACATAAATTATCCTAGAAGGTGCTTTTGATGAAAGCCCGTAAATATGACCTGCGTCGCGAGTGCGCTAACAGTGGACACGTAATTATACGCGCCCAAAGTTAACTACCGCTTGGTTAATTTTAACTTAACAGCTAGAATAGCCCTTAGATTGCACTGGCGGAGGGATAAATGATTGTTTATCGGGATCGTTACTCGAATTCAAAGTACGTAAATGGCAAGTCAGGGGGATACAGGCAAGATTTGGACAGAGGGAAGATTGTTCATGGAGGAATAGGTTAAAAGTTAACAGAGGGGGAAATTAAGGAGTGTAGAACAAGGGACAGGGCTGGCTAAATGACTATATGCAATGTACGAACCTGTTCGAATTGTTATAGGCGCCCACAATCGAATTGGCTGTCTGTCGACGATCGTCACCACCAGCGGAGAAAAGGCATCCGCTCGAGATGAAGTCAGGAAGCTCTCTGTCTCCCTTTGGAACAGCAGATTGCATTCGTGTTGGGGGTGGGCGGGGGCCCCAGCTGTACCTGCAAGCAAGCCAAGAAAGCCAGCAAGGAGGGTATGGGAAATCCACACTTATCTTAATATGCCTATAGAAGCAAACCTACCTGTTCCCCAGCCCTTAAATGCCCTTCTGCCCTTCCTAATCCCTATATGCCTCCCCCATCGCACGATGGTGGAAAGTGGGTTGGGAGTATTGTTTCGCATCGTACGATTCTTAAGGGGTTGTAAAAGGGATACCCCTTGTTTATCTGGCGTGGGTATTTCCTGGAGGTGGGAGAAGCATGCGTTTTCTGTCCCTATAAGTGAAAAACAACGGAATTCCGCCATATTGGCGCCATCTATAAGCGAAGGGAAAAATTTTTCTTCTAAATAAGTTAGCTGGGTAGTAGCTAAACAGGAGGGAGGAAGGTATATTCTTAACAGGTCCCCCCTTAAAAAAGGCCCTTCATACCCTTTTGGGTGTGAGGGTCTTAGCTAATTCCTCCCGACTGGCTCGGGACCCTACATAAGGTGGATTGTGGCTCTGCACATCTAAAGGAACTTACCTACTGCTAAGAGGGTTTCTGAATTGGCTAATTTACAGGCCTAACCTACTTAAGGGTATGGATACGGCTACTAATTGGCTAGGATGACGGGATAAAACTACGTCTAGACAAATGCACACTGTAAACACTTAACCTAACCTAACCTTCTATCCCCACGACTCTGGCACTGCACAACTTGCACTAAAGAATGGCACACACTGAGTTATGATTGGCACTACGGTTTACAACTAACACGCAACAAATTGAAACTTGCCTAACCTGAAGGGTAATTCACAATGTATGGGTAAGTAATATATCAATTTGAGTCTAGAGTGGGTTGGAAGGAGGTTAGTTGGAAAAAGGTTAGTATTACAAAGGCCTAGGTGGTTAACGGTTAATGCTACGGCTCAGAGCTTACACAGGCTACCCTCTCTGGGCAGGTGCCAGGATCGCTCTGAGATGGAAGCGGCACTTTGCCAACGGGCACGAATGCCAAGAGAGCTTATGGCTCTGACTCACTGAGTCAATTTCTTCCACCCCTTCTTCTTCTTCTTCGGGGGCCTCCAGGGTCTGGCTAGGCCATTCCTAGGGGGCGATGAGGGTATTAACTCTGAAGAACGGCCAAGAGTGCCGTCAGGAGCAGGATCAGGGGCAGCCTCAAGGGCTAGGGGCTGGCCTCCTACTTCGGGTGCTGCGACAACCGTCGTGGGAAGGGAACCAGCGTCTGCGTCCTGGCCGGACAGTTCCTGGTCGACCAGAAAAGAGGTAACGTCCAGGCCTGCTAGAGGGTCCTCCTCAGCAGGTGGAAGAGTGTGGGAAGAAGAAACGCAGGGGTCGGAGAATCGCACTGTGTGAGGAGCACAGTGGTGAGATTTGGGGATCTGCCGTAGGAGGATCAAGTCATGTTCGGGGCCCGGCACTGGCACTAACTCAGGGCCAGGCTCGGGAGTGCGCTTGGCAGGGGAGCATCCCGCCAAGATGGATGGAGCTTGGCACTGAGCAGTGCTGGCAAGGGGCACTGGCAGTGAATTAATGTCAGACAAAGCTGAAGGGGACCCGGGGATCGAGACCCCTCGGAGTCCCTGGCATGAGGTTGGACAGTGATTCCTGTCTTAATGGGAGGACTGGGCCTCTTAGTTTAGTGGAGTTGGCCGCTGCTGCTAGCCTACAGGGGCACTTTGCCCATCTCTCAGAGTGACCCCTTACGTTGCAGGGCCTGCAGCGGTAATTAGTTCGGTCCCTTTGGAATGAGGGAGTGATTCTTGGGTGGCTCTCCGGTTGCAAGACCCGCGGACCAGGCCCAAAATGTAGTTGATTGGTATTGGTGGACGGGGCACAGCTGTCACAGGGCTGTGTCCCTATCTGAAGAGGTGATGCTGGGGTGCTGGCGGAAGCAGTCAGGCAACAGAGTGGTGTGGGGTGGGACATCCCCAGAGGATGTCTCGACCAAGCAGAAACTCCACTCCGTGCCTAATCGCTTGACAACGCCAAATCGATGCACCTTGTCGCTCCAAGGGGTAATCACCCTGAGCTCAACTGTGGGGACGGTCAGGGACTGTTCATCCACCCAGGTCACGGTCCACTTTGTGTGCTCCTCTACTGTGGCACTGGCGGGCACCTGGGCCCGATCAATCAGACTAATGTCCGAGCCAGTGTCGGCAATAGTTGGCAGGCGCACTGGGGGACTGGAACCGTCCAGAGAAGCCACTGAGATGGTCTGTGTCCAGACCCTCTCAGGGTGAGTTCTCTCCAGCGGCTCAGCTAAGGAGGCGGTGGCACTGATCATGTTCACGTGCCTGGGTGAGACCACATGTTTTGGGCATGCAGGATACCCAGCAGAAGAGTGTCCGGCAGCTCCACAGTCTCGACAGGGTGATATGTTGATTTCCCGGCAGTGACGGTATGCTGGGAAGCCGGTGTTGAATTTGGCGGAGAGGAGGACTGACGGTTGCTGGTAGGCTGCCGAGAGTTGTTGCCCTGCTGATTGCCACCTTTATAGCGGCAATCTGCGTCGGCATGGCCATACCTTTTACATATAGGACACAGAGGTTTGTTAGGCTGGCCATTCCGTGAGCGATTGAGGCTTGAGAGGTGTCCGGTGGCACTATTTTGCGCTGCAAGGTGCCATGGGAAGGATTGTATGTCTCCCAGGCATCAGCTATGCAGCAGGCTTCCTTGAGAGTGCCTGGCTGCTTATCACTAAGATACACAGCCAGAGGCCCGGGCGCACACTGGAAGAGATCCTCTAGCATGGTCCGGTTGAACAAATCTTCAAAGGTGTTGCACCGCATAGACTCTAGCCAGCGGGTCCCCGATTGGGTTTTGTGGCAAGCCCACTCCGTCCAGGACCAGCCGACATTCTTGGCCATACCTCTGAAGCGTTGTCTCCACCTCTCAGGGGTGATCTCATACGCCTTAGCGATGGCCTCGCGGACGGCAGCCATGTCCCCTCGTTGATCTCTGTCCAGGGCTCGGTGAGCAGCCTTAGCCTTCCCGTCTAAGTGCTTGGTAAGCAGTAGGGCCCTCTCAACCAGGCTGACGTCATAGGTCTCGAAGAGGAATTCGATCTCTTCGAGCCATTGCTCCGGCTCGTCTTCAGTCCACTTTCCCACAAGGTTATTAACTGTCGATAGAGAGGTATTCGTGGCCGATGGGGTGGGGCTCGATGCTTGTTGTGCTGCCAAAGCTTCTGTGCTGTCCTTCTTGGCTCTCTCCAACTCGAGCTCCTTGTCTAAGAGCGCTAGTTCCCGCTGCCTTCTCCGCTCTTCTCTTTCTTCTTCTTGCTGCCTTCTCCGCTCTTCTCTTTCTTCTTCTTCTCTCCGCTGCTCGGCTTCTTGCTGTCTTCTCCGCTCTTCTCTTTCTTCTTCTTGCTGCCTTCTCCGCTCTTCTCTTTCATCTTCTTCTCTCCACTGCTCGGCTTCTTGCTGTCTTCTCCGCTCTTCTCTTTCTTCTTCTTGTCTCCGCTGCTCGGCTTCTTGCTGTCTTCTCCGCTCTTCTCTTTCTTCTTCTTGTCTCCGCTGCTCGGCTTCTTGCTGCCTTTGTTCTTCTTCATACTTCCTCTTCTCAGCGATCTGTTCCTTTACGAACCTTTGAAGGGCCTGGCCGGAAAGACCGTCCTCCTTCCCTATATTCCTGAAATATTGATGCTCCTCGGTTGACATGTTGCTGATGGGAAGGGGTGCTGAGTGAGGTACGTGGGTGTTCCCAAAGGAAAAGGTTTGTGACGATGAGGAAGTGTCCTTAGACTAGTGGCACTTCAATGAGTGGCACCTTTGAATGAGGTGGCACTGTGGAGGAGTGTGCCTTGTGAGGGTCACACTAGAGGAAAAGCGTTCCTGAAGGAAGTCTGAGTCCTTATGGGCGGATACGCTGGTAAATGGAGTGCTCCTGAAGGCTCTATGGTCCTTATGGGCGGATGCACTGTTAATGGGGTGTTCCTGAAGGAGCTGCGGTCCTTATGGGCAGAAACACCAGTTGTATGGCACTCTGTTTCTTCAACACAGGTGCATTGACGTGTAAGAGGTTGCTTTGGTTGGGTGGCACTGTGGTATCGGTGCGCTCCATGGAGCAATGCAAATTGTCAGTGCATGAATTGGCACTGAACGTGAGGTACTCGGCCTGGGCAGAAGGTAAGTAGGGAGTAGAAAGGTAAGGGAGAGACTCCAATAGAATGGAAGAGATAGGAAAGTGAAAGGAGAAAGATAAGTGCTTCAGTGATTGGGTGCTTAGCAGTGCCGCAGATTAGTGGCACTGAGAGAAATGGAACTTGATGTGACACGAGTGGTTAGCTAGTTATGAGAACTAGTGGGCGCTGCCTGACTTGAGGACAGGGGCTACGAGGTAGGCACTCAATGTGCAATGGTTTAGCACTTGCAACACGCAAGTCTGGGATAAAGGATACCCACTCCCGCGCATCAGTTGGAACACGTCACAAGATATAATCTATATATATGCTTTATCGCTTACGCTAAATGATTCTGGGTCGAAGCACTTGGAAAGAAAGGTTGGTTTGCTTGATTAATCCGCTAAGCACAAGCGTGCAAAAATTTCGCACTGAGTATATAATAAGATTTTAAATGGGTTAGAAATTTGAAATTTCGGGTTTTGTTATTAATCTAATTCTTTGCACCTGCCTTGTCGTGAGTTATTAGTTCATCCCCAAATAACGTAGATTACGTTTGTCCCGTGAGAGAAAAAAAAATGCACTGATACGAGATGCGAGAGAATGGGAAGAGGAAGAAAAAAATCTCTCTCTCTCTCTCGGTGAGCGATATGAAATGACACGTATTTGTTAGGAAATTACAATCCCTTTTATTTTACGCTTAAGCAAAATCAAATTATTGTTGTGAAAGTACGTTAAGATAAATATATTATGGAATTGCTACTGCTTGTTCTTGTAGGAACTTAAGGGTATGGTACGCAAGGGCGGTTCAGATTGGTTCGCACCGTTTCCCGATTTTCGTTAAACACACAGGGAGGAGGTTCGTTCCCTGAACGAACGTTGTGGGAACGGATCTGCGCGGGGAACAGCTGATCGCGAATTCTTGCTCGCTGTGCGACAATGGACGAAGTTGGATTTGAATGGATGGCGAAAAGGAAATACAACAAACTGCACTTTTTGCTACATGCGGGGTTTGAAATACGAAATGAATTATTACTCTTTGAATATCAGCACTGACCTTTACTTTACGAAGCCCTTTGTTGGTCGAGTTGGTTGAGCTTCAGACCGTCATTCGATGGGCCGGAGTTCGATTCCCGCCGCCGGCTGATGAAGAGTTAGAGGAATTTATTTCTGGTGATAAAAATTCATTTCTCGCTATAATGTGGTTCGGATCCCACAATAAGCTGTAGGTCCCGTTGCTAAGTAACCAATTGGTTCTTAGCCACGTAAAATAAGTCTAATCCTTCGGGCCAGCCCTAGGAGAGCTGTTAATCAGCTCAGTGGTCTGGTAAAACTAAGCTATACTTACTTTTACTTTACTTTACGTTAATACTTAAATGCAAAATAAACGCTGGGAACTGTTTGTCCTTCCAACACTGGGACAAGTTGACGCATGCGGTCTGAACACAACTTTGGCTGGCTCGCTGTATAAATGCCAGATATCGCTATACGGATTCCCGTAAACTAATCGTTATTTCAAAATTTATCACTAACCAAGAAATGTACATTTTCTTTGCCGTAACTTATTCTGAAATAGACTCCTAGCCACTGGTCCTAGCATATATATGCAAAATTCCCTCACTAGCACTTCCTAAATCCTAATTTTATTCGTCGGCAACCGACACGTTTCCTACACTAAAATTTTTTGCGGGGTGAACATTCCGCGCCTTCCTCTCTGTTTCGCTAATATAAGAGCCCTATTGCGTTCCCTTGTTATGAACGCTGTTAATGCTACGAGAATCGTTGCGTTTTTAAACAAAAGTATTAATATGACCTCTTTCCTTAATATTAGGACATGCACTCACACTATTTTACCAAAAGACGTCGGCACGACTGCTTCCTTTACTCCTTTAAAATGAAATGATTACCTGAATGAAATAATCGATTTTATATATTCCTGGATTTTTAGTCTAGCTTTATAGCGAAGCTAATTCAGCTATTTTGACTATATCCTGGCATTTGGTCGTCACTGTTACAGACTGGACTGGTTTTGATGAGAATTTACATACAACATTATAATTGATGCTGCCACGAAACCAAGGGAGTCCAGTTTGTAAGCAAAAAAGGGAGTTAATTACGACTTACCTCAGAATTTTCCTGGAGTTATAATTTAAGGTGGAAGGTCGCCATATTGGAATTTAGAATTCATTGCCAATTTACAGTGATTTATTTATAGAAACTTAACAACTTAACATTAATAAATTAACAGTTAGACACCATACGACATGATCCCTGAGGGACAGATTCAAAATAGGCACAATAACTATAATGACATGAATTGGCAAACAAATAAGTGGATAGAACGGGGCCAATCTGCAATAATCAGTTCAGTGATACTAATTACATTCAGTTTGCAATAATCAGTCAATGATAGTGATCACTTTCAGTCTGCCCTGACTACGTGGAATAATAGTGTCTATGATGGGGTTCCAGGATGGAGGAATTACTTCATAAAAGTGGTTGGCACAACGGAACTTCTCTAACTACGACCAGGACATGGTGGCAGGCAGAATGGAAGCAAGGAATGGTTGCAATCGTGCCACGTGTCTCGTTTCCTCCTGAAATAGACGCCTTCGTTAGCCCTGATCAACTAAGGGGAAAGGAATCTTCCTACTGCAGATTACACAACACTTTCTTAAATACAATACATAAATTATCCTAGAAGGTGCTTTTGATGAAAGCCCGTAAATATGACCTGCGTCGCGAGTGCGCTAACAATGGACACGTAATTATACGCGCCCAAAGTTAACTACCGCTTGGTTAATTTTAACTTAACAGCTAGAATAGGCCTTAGATTGCACTGGTGGAGGGATAAATGATTGTTTATCGGGATCGTTACTCGAATTCAAAGTACATAAATGGCAAGTCAGGGGAATACAGGCAAGATTTGGACAGAGGGAAGATTGTTCGTGGAGGAATAGGTTAAAAGTTAACAGAGGGGGAAATTAAGGAGTGTAGAACAAGGGACAGGGCTGGCTAAATGACTACTTGCAACGTACGAACCTGTTCGAATTGTTATAGGCGCCCACAATCGAATTGGCTGTCTGTCGACGATCGTCACCACCAGCGGAGAAAAGGCATCCGCTCGAGATGAAGTCAGGAAGCTCTTTGTCTCCCTTTGGAACAGCAGATCGCATTCGTGTTGGGGGTAGGCGGGGGCCACAGCTGTACCTGCAAGCAAGCCAAGAAATCCAGCAAGGAGGGTATGGGAAAAGCACACTTATCTTAATATGCCTATAGAAGCAAACCTACCTGTTCCCCAGCCCTTAAACGCCCTTCTGCCCTTCCTAATCCCTATATGCCTCCCCCATCGCACGATGGGGGAAAGTGGGTTGGGAGTATTGTTTCGCATCGTACGATTCTTAAGGGGGGGCGGGTTGTAAAAGGGATACCCCTTGTTTATCTGGCGTGGGTATTTCCTGGAGGTGGGAGAAGCATGCGTTTTCTGTCCCTATAAGTGAAAAACAACGGAATTCCGCCATATTGGCGCCAGCTATAAGCGAAGGGAAAAATTTGTTCTTCTAAATAAGTTAGCTGGGTAGTAGCTAAATAGGAGGGAGGAAGGTATATTCTTAACAATATATATATATATATATATATATATATATATATATATATATATATATATATATATATATATATATATATGCTCATTAATTTCCACCAACTCATGGTATTATGTGAAAGATTTTTATTATTTGTCAAAGGAACCAACACAAGTCAGATATATGTGGCAAGAATCCATCTAAGCCTTTTCCCTCCCTTTGAGGGGCGGCAGGAATTGATTGATTGTTTGATTAATGAGAGGATGAATGACTTGCGTATTTGCCAATATGGAATGTGACATTTCTTTTTGAATGTATTCCCGGGAGCATGAAGTGGCTAGGTCTTATTAGGCCAATTATTTATGGTAGAAGTATACAAAGGTCCCACCGCTGAAGAGATATGGAGGATCTCCACCTGTTTTGGGCAACGGGACTAAAGGCAGTTTTTGGCAAAAGGAAACACGAGGATAATTTTGAGTAGGAAGGACTCACTGCATTAGTCAACATCGCTGGGAAACTTTAATGAGACAGAAGGTAGTAATCATGAGGAAAAACTAATGACAAAAAAGGCTATTTACCCAAACATTCCAGATTACAGTAACATTCCAAGAGGGAATATCTACAGAGTTCGCAAAACTAACAATATTGAGAAAACTGCGGGATATAGTTAAAAAAAAAAAAAAAGTAGTTTATAAAAGCGATGAATCAGTGTCAGTTTCTACGAATGATAAATTATGCGATTTTAAAGGATAACAATAAAAATACTTTATAAACATGACGAACCGGAACGGAGTTTAAATAGGAAAATTATAAAGAAAAGAAAAAACTATAAAATTATTTCGGAAAGGAAAGAAATAGATTATTTATCGAAAAGAGGAAAAAATTTAATTTTATATTTAGGAAACTCTACAAGCACCTCGTGGAAGTTGTGACCTCAAACTCAGTCTGTTAGGCCAGTTATGCAGACCGTTTCTTTCTAGAGTCTGGAAATTTCCTCCTCTCTCTGTACTTCCTAATCCGTCTGACCTGTTCCTTTCATTTATTTATTTCTTTATAGAAGCAGGTTTGCCATTACTTAAAGAACCGAAGTCCTTTCTATCTAAGAAACATTTGTCTTGCAGTCTCTGATCATGATTTGGCATCCAGGTCCATCTCCACCTCTTCTTCATGAAAATGTTGAAATTCATGACAACAATTGTGCCTAGACATAAACCTGAGATTCTGTGGGCGACTCGAGAACTGTCTCTCAGAGTCAAACTTTAGATCAGGAACAACTCTGGCCTTTCATTTTGAGTCGGAGTCAAGTCAATTCCCAGTGGAATTAAAAATTGCATCAATGGTCGATATAGATGCTTTAGTAAATGTTTAGAAACGCGTGGAAGCAAGCAAAAATGAATATGGAAGGTTGACATGCCTAAAAGGAAGGAAACAAAAAAGGCATTGAAAAGAAAGAAAACCACACAGACAAAAATTTGGTATAATTGAGCCTTTACAATATTCCATACTCACGCAAAGGAAATTTTGAGTGAACTCCGAACAAACGATCTGGCTAGGAATATCTCTCTACTGAACACACACACGTGCAAGAGGATATATCAAAGACATATAAGCAACACAGGAAGCAAAGGGGGAGGAGAGAGAGAGAGAGAGAGAGAGAGAGAGAGAGAGAGAGAGAGAGACACCTTTCACTGGAATTACCAATCAGTTCCAAGACAGACTTTTCCTAATAGCAAATAAACGTGACTGTGTGTTCAAGAGATGGATTGGAAATGGGAGTCTGTTCATTCCAAGGAAAACAAAATCCTGATTGACAAAGGTACATAAAACACATAAGCAACTGATATAATTACAAAGGAAACTTTTGTAAAATGATAAGATTCCCGCGGAAAAATTTTATAGTACAGAGAAAAAGATGCTATTCCTCCAGAGCGAAAACCGTCGAAGAATAAAAGGATTTGCTTTATAACAAGCGACATACATTTGGTGTCAATGGCTGTCAATCATTTCTGGGTCTCTCATTACACGGAACTGGCATCTGAATTCAAATTAATTTTCGCTCTCTCTTGATCTATATTTGCCTTGTGGCACTGGCGATTTCGATTTTAAGATGGAGACAAAAATCAACAAAACTGCAAAAGATGTACAAGATATACCTGTTTATTCATTCAATTTTTATCAACAAATATCTAAATTTCTTTATTGATTATTGCAAAGTGTGAGTCGTACATTAGTGTTCTGCACTGTACCTGTTTTGATTTATTTAAGAATGTCTATTTTTTTAATTTCTGTGGTTTCGAGAGAAACTTTTACATACCTTTCATTCATTTACTGTAAACTTTTTTGTTATAGTTTCATCTAGCAACTTTATACCCACTGTTGCTGTTTACGTAACTCTTGCTTCCATCTCTGTTTTGAGAGGAGATCTTCAAGGTTCTTATTTCTCTCCTACAGTTCCTTTCCCTATTTTTATTAGCGGCTTCCATTAGTTTGCCTTTCTTCCCTTCACTCACGGGCCAATGCTTCTTCTTCCTCCAAATATCAGACTCCTTTGTTACATCAAAGTCAAATTCCCAATTCCTCTCATTCAACTAAAATCGCCGAGTTTGAGAGAATCTCTAAACGAGGATTCCCTCACCTCTGCCAATATCTTGTGTATTAATGATTCCAAAGATGTCATTGTGAGATCGCATTGTTCAAATGTCTTCCGTTTTTTAATTTATGATGCCATTTTAGCCACTATCTATGTAGACTAAAGCAAAGACCTTCTGCCTCTCAGTTTCCACCAGGACAACTTTCTTCCATCACACACACACACACACACATGTGTATATATATATATATATATATATATATATATATATATATATATATATATATATATATATATATATATATATATATATATATATATATATATATATATATATATATATATATATATATATATATATATATATATATATATATATATATATATATATATATATATATACATATATATATATACATATATATCTATATATAATATATATATATATATATATATATATATTTTTATTACATATATATATATATACATATATAGTATATATATATATATATATATATATATATATATATATATATATCTATGTTGATATATATGGATATATATATAGGAATATTGTTTTATATTATATATATATCATATATAAAGATATATCCACAAACCTTATCTTTATATAATATATACCCTATCCTGTATGGATAGCCTATATATATATCAGATAAATATATCTTATATTTATGTGATATATATATATATACTATATATATATATATATATAGGGCGCTCGAAATACCCTCCGAGACATGGTATGGCTCATATATATATATACCATATAGCTTTTTGTTTTATATATATAGATATATATATATATATATATATATATATATATATATATATATATATATATATATATATATATATATATATATATATATATATATATATTTAATGTGTGTATGTGTGTGTGTCAGATTTAGAAACAACGGCATAAAGTCCTTAACTTAAATTTTTATTGTTTTTTTATTTTCTTTTCAGACATGGACAGTCTCCTTTTGCATAAATATATGAAATGAAGTTGTTTATTCTGATGTTGAAGAGGCGGAAAAAGTAGGAAATTGTTTTATTTGTTGTTTCAGCTTAAAGAACGCGACCACAAACCTCAACTTTGTATAGAACGAAACCCTTTCCGTAGAAAACGAATTATCAATATCAGCCTCATAAATCACTCCGGACAGAGCTTCTGAATGCCATATGTGACTCTTATATTGCTGTAATATCCCTCCGGAGACATGTCATGACTCATAGCTCGGAAATGGCACCATTAAGTTTTTTTGTTTTTCTCAGCGGAAGAGGCTGGGTGGTTCTTGGTATTTCCCTTTCTCTATTTCTCCCCTGGCAGCGGTGGGATGAGACTAAGGCTGACAGGTTTCATTCAGCTTTCGTGGTTCCTCATTCCACTAGGCACATCTTAGCGAATGCTGAGTTACGCATTGGACTTTAGTCTGAGATCAAACGCAGGCAAGGATTTAGTCTTCTATTGTGATGTTCCTACTTTAAGAAATAAAAATCACACGAAAATTTCTACATCTTGAATTCTCTGTCTGTCTGTCTCTCTCTCTCTCTCTCTCTCTCTCTCTCTCTCTCTCTCTCTCTCTCTCTCTCTCTCATACATCTATGAATCAACTGATTCCTGTTAACTTTTGATGCTTATCCACGTGAAGGTAATTCGGTTGCATAAGTGACAAATGAACGATAGTGTTTTTTGAGTTAGACACTTTATCTTGTTTGTTCTGTTGATAAGGCTCTATCTCTGACGCTTGTCTATTTCACCACCATACTGGTAAGTGCTGTCTGGGGAACGATACAAAGCTGACTTGTTACGGCTCTGATAGCTTTCATTCCTTCCATATTTATCTCGAAGCAAATTGGTTAATGCTACTTTCGGCTTTCCGCTTATTGAACTGTTTATTTATTATTTCGTATTAATATTTATAAATTGTATATTTATTCGTTTCTTTATTCTATTCAATTTTTCCTAATCACCGTAGATACTAGAGGGGTACGGTTTAATAGTATATTTAGAAATAGCGGTGATTAAAATGGTGTGAAGTAGGAGTCCATTGACAAGCATGTTTGCCTCTCTCTCTCTCTCTCTCTCTCTCTCTCTCTCTCTCTCTCTCTCTCTCTCTCTCTCCTGGGTTAATGCAATAAAAAGACTGGCTCAGCCAATCATGTTTAATGAATGCAGGTTACAGAGCTTTTGCTTCCTTGAACATTTAAACCATTTTTTTAACTCAAGAAGGAATCAATTCTCGCGTCCCTCGGGAGTACTCTCGCTTTGCTCATAATTGAATTTGACGTCCATCTTTTGATCGCAGCCATGCGCGTTTCGGAGAGAGAGAGAGAGAGAGAGAGAGAGAGAGAGAGAGAGAGAGAGAGAGAGAGAGAGAGAGAGAGAGAGGCTCGTTATGAACGAATATGAGTGTGGACCAGACTACAAGCAAGAAGTAGCCTTTAGCAACATCGTAGTTATCACAGAAATATGCGAGATAATACCATTATTCTTCATCGTAAACTGAATGCAAATGGAGGAAGAGAGATAACCACAAGAGGAAAGCTGAAAGTTCCGGAACTAAGGTCCCACTCGCCTTCCGATTCACTGCATTAAGCCCCATACACACTACGCATCATGATGCGCGCAGTGTTGAACGGATGTGTTGAAAAACCGGTTTTTCAACACGACGCTGCATCACCAGAGCGTTGACGGGCCGGACTGATTTCACGTGGCTGCGCAGTGATGCATTTGCACTCGGAGTGGTAGGACGTCTGCTCAGCACGTCCACTCAGCTCCAGCGCCGATGTCTCAATCACATTTTATTGAATTGCATTTTTATTGAGAGATCCATTTGCTCATTAACCTTATCTGCATTTACTTTCTTTCGGAAGTTATTTTTCCTGCTGAAGTCCTTATACTCCCTTTCTTCTAATTTTTGTTACCAGACCTCTTTCTTTTTCTCACCTTCCTCCTGAGGACCTGATCTATCCTCCTGTATTCCTGCACAGCCTTCCAATCTGTCTTGCAATTTCTTTTTCCACTAAGTTTCTCATTTCCTGTTTTCACCACTTTTATTCCCTCTTCCTAAACCTAAAGTCACTCACTGCCGACTGACTTTATCTTAAAAAAAAAAAAGGGTAGTAAGAAGTTAATTTTCTCTCTCAAATGTATATTTTGTAAATATTTTTCCTTGAAAATCGTTTTCTAATGAATTCCCTTTCCGAACAGGCTCTTATCTCATGTACCCCAAGAGCTCTGCCTTCCCAATATGCCATCTCTTTCTCATTTACCTATTTGTGCACTGGCATGCTCTAAAAACCTGCAATGCACAGATTCATACTCTTCAAGAAACTCTTGTACTCTAATTCTCTTTCAGTCCTGGCCCACACACATTCTCTATCAGAACTTTCCCTTTTGTCAGGCTCAATCTTACCCCATACAACCTTCATACTAACACATATAGTATGTATAATCCTTGCCCAGAGTTTCACTGATTCTGCAATCAATACAACTTCCCAAGCTGTACACTTTCAGCTATCCTCAACACACTGACCCTTTATCCTTACCATTCCCGCACAAAATGCCTTTTTTTTCACCTCTATCTCACTCAGTGCCAAACCAGGCAGCTTCCCTTCTTAAACCCATCAGCTATCACACATTCCTTATCTTCTGCACCAGATTAATATACATTTAAACCAGGAAGATGCATAGAAATAGACGATGTGGGGTTACAAACCCTATACCACGACTGTTTTATGACTTTCACACTGTCCAGAGTAGTGGGATGTTATTATTTTCTAGCCATTTATGAGAACTGAGAATCTGACGCTATTCGTCTCTTTTGGAGAACCTCATCTGCCATTTACAGGCATTTATTTTCACCACAACTGTCGCGCGAGAACAAGTGAGCAGTGTTGCAGTACAGTTTGGCCGTTAGTAATTATATTCAAAACCACTACTGCATCACGTGGCTGATACATGATGCATAGGGTATACGGGCTTTAGAGAGAAGCTTGAAAGTCAAACTCTCTCTCTCTCTCTCTCTCTCTCTCTCTCTCTCTCTCTCTCTCTCTCTCTTTCTTGTGCAGGCACATTTCAATCCGAAATAAGAAAGTGGGAGGTAGAACAATTTTAACTACATAAAAATCATTGCTAAAAACGAGCCCTAGAAAATGAAAGCCAAACTTTTGTCACTTCTTGATGCTTAGGTGTGCGGATGCCGATCCTTTTATATCTTCCATTGAGAAAATTACGTTCTCTGAAAACAGTTTTTTTATGAACCATATCTCCGTATACTCTAGTGATACATTTCTTTAAACAGTTAATAAGTTCTCCTGAGAACTGTCAAGAAAGCAAACTTATTATGTTCAAGATATCTGTTCTGGTGACCGGCTTATGGAAGCTGTGCATCATTGCGAGGCTTTCGATTGACAGTGGATGCAATCATTATCTCTGTGCCGCTTACACGGTGCGGTCGATTTCTCAATCCATGGCATTACTCCCTGTCTATCTGTCTTTGTTAACAATTATCTGCGTCACTCACCCTTCACTGTCGTATACTTAATCCCATTCTTCTGGTATCTTCTTGCTTTCCTGTCCCTCGCCTATTTTCCTCTCCTCCCTCTGAATGCTTGCTTGTTGTTTGTTTGTGGATTAACTGATACCAACTCACAGCTGCTCCCTGAGATTACATCCAACAAATTGCTTGTGTGATAGACAGAAGATATTGCAGGCGTCGAGAAGAGGCTGACGAGAACAGCTTAAGAGTTCTGAGGCTTTAATTAGTCAGGGAAGATCTTTCAAGATGAAACGAAGAGGTCCGATTTCATCTTTGATGTCCTGGCTCTCTCTCTCTCTCTCTCTCTCTCTCTCTCTCTCTCTCATCCACACTCACACACGCTTATATGAATATACTTGAGACACAAAGAATCCACCAATTTTGAGGACCACCCAACTTGCGTGTGTGTGTGTGAGAGAGAGAGAGAGAGAGAGAGAGAGAGAGAGAGAGAGAGAGAGAGAGAGAGAGAGAGAGAGAGAGAGAGAGAGGACATCCACGTTTCAGGTCAGGAGGTCTTGTACATCGCATATCTTTTGCAATTATGTCATTGCAATGAACAGACTTGAGACGACAAAGAATCCACCAATTTTGAGGATTTCCTCCCAACTAGACTGCGCCTGTGTGTGTGTTTGAGAGAGAGAGAGAGAGAGAGAGAGAGAGAGAGAGAGAGAGAGAGAGAGAGAGAGAGAGAGAGAGACATCCACGTTTCAGGTCAGGGGGTCTTGTACATCGCATATTTTATTGCAATTATGCCATTGTAATGAACAGTCCTGCTGACCCTCTTACCATATCCTAACTGCCTGTTTCTGTACAGCCACAGAAGTATTTAATTATTTAAAGTAAAGATTTGTTAACTTTCGTAGAGCTACAGAGTCCGTTTCCTATTCAGTGGCTAAAACAAACTATTCAAAGACTAATATGACCTGATGGCTTCAAGCTAAATTTGGCGACATTTTGTATTCGGTTGCCTCCTAATTCTCTACGCTTCTTTCATTCAGTGTTTTCATGGGTTGGCAGATACCAGATGTACAGAAGATCAAAATGGAAGTTACTCTAATCTGTGCAAGGTGTTCTGCTCTGAGGATTCCATTCAAACAATCCCCATCTCCCCAAACACCCAAACTAATCCCCACCAGACCTTGAGGCAGAACCTTCCGATTCACGAGGAGCTATTTGTTCCAAGTGCCGAATCTTCATGGTGTCCCCAACTAATAAAAATCATTTGCTTCTTCACTTACCATTCATCCGGTAACAGGCGGTATAATATCCAAGCTTTCATTTTATGTGACCCATACGGACACAGCATGTATGATGAATGACGCTGATTGTAGAAAAAAGTTGATTTTTCTTGCATACATTGCCATTTTGTATATCATACTTCCATTTCTTAGGGACTTTGGTTTCTTTTCTTATTTTTCTGCGCATTTTAGAAAATGACGAATACATAAATATAACAAGCAGAAGCAAGAAAGCATGTGACAAAGGACATAAAGTAGGATGAAATTATGATGAGAGAACTTTCTTTCTTTTCCCCTCACTCCTTGACACCGACTCCCCTCACACAAACCCCGAGAGCCACTCTCTCTCTCTCTCCCCCCTCCACTTCAGCCCTCTTCTTTAGAAACTCAACTTGTAATAATAGTGACGATAATAAAATGTATAGGCATTTGAATGTGACGAAATCTTTCAGATTCACGTAAATGTAAAACAAAAGATTTTTCTGTAAGTAGGTAAATGTATTGCGTATAATCTTCATGAGCCACAGAATGCAGTCCTATGAGGTCGTTTCAAATTTCTTTTAAAATAATCTCTCTCTCTCTCTCTCTCTCTCTCTCTCTCTCTCTCTCTCTCTCTCTCTCTCAACACTAGATAACAAACTTCCGTTTCTCGAACTGGAACAGACTTGAGTGTTCAGTACCTTCTCAAACTAAATGGAATCATATAAATATAAAAATGAGGGCCTCGACCAGGTCTCTCTCTCTCTCTCTCTCTCTCTCTCTCTCTCTCTCCACTTCGATGCAGAATCAATTTCGAGTCATTGGATTCACTGATTTACAGCACAAAAGTTCTTCCTCAAAAGGAGTAATTGCAATTGAAGAGGAGATCACAGCGTTGGCACAGCCAACCCTGGATGATCAACCAAAGATGAAACACATCCACACGAGAGGCTTCCCGAAAGGTCATATCTGCTCTTGTACCTACGCAGTTCAGTCTCACCTAAAGCCCCCTACGCTGTCACTGGACAGCCTCTGCAGAATGTTTACTGCTCTCAGACGTCTTCTTGCGCTAGACTTCCTTCACCTGAGACTGTGCTTCATTAAGCAGACTTTTCTTCCTTTGCTCTGTGATCTTTAACTTTATTTTTTTTATTATTATTTCAACCTTGTGTTATTCTTCTTTCTTAATTTTCCTTGTTTCACAGTCTGGCATTTTATTTGGTGAAGCTTGTTCCACAGAAAAATGAGCACACCTGGTTAATGATAATAACAATGACTGTGGGAGTAACCATTTCCCTTTAGAACAAATGGTTTCCTCCCTTCCACGGGATCTCAGACCTTGAGTACTTCATATCTCTCTCAATGAAGGCCTCCCAAGAGAACTTATTTACTGCACCTTCCTCTTCATTCTGGTTTTATTCTCCTTTACAGTCTTTGACAGCACTTTATCTACAGACACCTCATGAATATTTAACCTTTCCCTTTCATCGCCTTTAAAAGAATCTCATTAGAAATTCTGCTTGAAAAGTCTTTTAGGATTCCAAATGCATTTCTAAGAAGATGTACCAAAGGGGTGGAAGGAATCTGTACTTGGATGAAGGGCTATAGATTTCATCTTCATTTCGTAACTGTACTTTTCCTTCGAACCTCAAAGCAGTAAAAATTCAGGGCATCATGTGAATGTTTGTGCATTTTCAAAACAAACATTCTTTAAGGGGCAGGACAGTTTTCCAAAATATTTAATTAATTCGAAAGCATATAAATTTTTTTTATTACTAACCTGGATTATCCGTCCATTGGGTACCAAGTGGTTCTGTAATCTAACAGCTCCTGGAAGACAGAGATTCAGTCAGTTGCCTTGCTATCGATAGAGGCTGGATGGACACCGGATGATTCTTCTCCCCTTACCAAGTGATGTATCTGCCGCAGATATTTTGCGGCTGGGTTTTATTTCCATTTTTGCTCCCATATTAAATAGCACAGTTCCTATACAACACAAGAATAATGACAGTCAATATATTCTAGCAAATCAAAATGGGAAGATCTTTTACTTCAGTCAACATAAAACAGTAACATTTGTATTTGAAATGCGGCTGAGTTCTATTCATGAGAAATATATTTGTTGGAGAGAACCATTTTTTCCCTCGAGATTTTATCAATGCTGAAGTTACTGGTCGTGATGAAAAGTATTACTTTCAATAACAAAAACTGAAACTGAATGATGAATATAGATTTAATTGTTAGAGCATTGTGGATATCTAATTCATGCAAAAAATAGATTGAAACAATGAAAACTGACCATCAACTCTTTCAGTGTTGCCATAGTCTGTTGAATGAAACATTTAAGTAAAAATGCAATTTTCTTTGAGTTACCGGCAAAGAGCTGCTTAAAATAATTTGAGAAGAAAACGAAAAGTAGAAACAGGTCAACTATGACAAGATCTTGGGGATAAAAATGACCAGTATTCTAGTTCGTTACTTCTACCAGGTACGACAAGTTTCGTTTAATTTCATGAACTTGAGAATCGCATTCTCTCTCTCTCTCTCTCTCTTATACTTTGGCACGTCATAATTACTTGTGAATGTGGTGTAAGATGTTGAATGATTCAGCTGAAGTGACCTTTCAATCCCGGAAGTGTTTCAGAAATGGATTTAACCACACCGAGGCCTTTAGTGTGTCGTCAAAGGACGTCAAATTACACTTGTCTCTTTTTCTATCATCAGACTTATGGAAGAGGAATACAAGTAAACAATAAAAGAAGAAATCTCGAAAATGTGGAATGCACAGCACACATGCTTCTTTTATGTATTTACTACGAAGACTAAGAGGCCATGTCATATGTTCCACTTGACAAAGATTATTTTTACCTTGGTAAACATGAAATGTTTAAATATCCTTTGATAATCTAATAAGAATTTACCTGATAGCATGTCAAAAGATTATATGTAACAGAACATTATTCAGCTTCTATTCACTTTATTTTTATGTTCATTACCATTGTTTACAGGAAAAATGAACTGAAATTTGAACCCAATATTGTACTCTAAAACTCTACTGATTGATTTTTTCCCCATAGATGGTTTTGCTTTCAGTTTTCTTTTGCTTTATTTAGATTACTGAATTCTCTTTGACTCCACTGACCAAAATGATTTCATTCCTTTTATATTTCTTACTAAATCTGGTATAAAGTACGTTGTCCACAACTTTATGTAACTAATTTATAGAAATATATGTCACTGTACTCTTATTTAAAATTGCCAATAATCTGCGATACATCAAACCGTAATTAAACGATGCTGTTGAAGAGAAACCAGAATTCTCTTCAGTAGATGTTACGCGTCTCTTTTTATAAATAAAATCTCATGATAATTTTCCCCCGAAAGCAAAACGAGGACATAACGCAGAGCCAGACATTGAACTGCACAAAAATAAAATTTTCTCTTCCAAAGACTGATTTGATTGTAAGTTATAGCTATTACGGAGGCCTTTTTCATGGGATTAGAAGGATTATTTCATGAGTATCAGAAGCCTTTTTGATGTGTTACTCTGTCAACAGTCATTCCGATGACAAACGCTTCCGCTCTTTAGCCGTGTTGGCATAAATCTTTCTGCGGCGATGACTGATATGAGAAAAAGAAAAGTCAAGGAGAGACAGGATATTTATTATACTCGCTCAGAATGACTGCCAAGAAGCTTCACCAACTGCCTGTACTGGGTGTCTGCGTTTCCCACTACCCCGTGTGACAGGGGGGCTGTGTCGATTCCCCAAGTTCCCAGGAAACTATTCCACTTTAGAGAGAAAATGATGCAGAAAGTTCCTGAGGGAATTTAATGATGTCTTTAACGGAATAAGAGATGTTTTACGATCATTTGGTGGAGACAGGAAGAAGGATATCTGTTTATTTGTAGCATTTCACGTCATGACAATAATGATGGTTGTTTTGGTAAGCGCGTCCTCGCTGTGTATAAGCACAATCCTCGATTCCTTTAGAAAACTCGAAGGTTCTCCTTCGAAAACAGAAGCTCAGTAGGCTATTTGTTCATCAACTTGCTAGTGTCGAGACAAATTTACGCCGTCTAGATGCCACTGAAGTATTTTCCGAACAGAAATCTAGAAAATAGTCGAAACTTGCCATGACGTTGGAACAAAGCCATGGTGTCCACAGAAAGTCGCCAAAAGGTAGATGAAACGTGGGATTTCAGAAAGGCAGATGCATAGGCTTGAGAATGAGAGGTCAAGCGGATGATGGAGGAGCTTGTTGGTGAAAAAGGAGAAAATTTGAAGATGAACTTTACTTAAAATTCTTTAATACTCAAAAAGCTAAATGTTTTTCACGAACAAATTCAGAGGCTTTTTTTTTTTTTTTTTGTTTTCTTGCCATGTGACTATTTTATTTATGAACTTGCTCCTTACGAAAAATGATTGAGTGTCAAAAACTTTCTTTCGTAATTAGTACACTATTTATGATGTCATTAGAACAAAAAGGTTACAATTTATGAACAATCTGTGATCTGCGAAGTTTTAGAACTTTGTTTATCTGAACGCTTTTTGCTCCTGCTACACGATCGGTAGAGTTATAATTCATCAGATGGATTTTGTAACTGAGGTCATTCAATTTTCCGAAAACCTCACCTGTGATGATCAGCAGAGATTCTGCCTGGCGGCAGTGCATCTTCATCGGTGAAACAAGTTAAGAAATCACGTCGGAACGAATTTTATTTTTCATACATATTTTCTCTTTATTTTCGTAGTCCTACAGATTGTTAGTTTGTCTTTCAACTCATCCCTTTCATTCCTCTGTACGGAACATGAGTGCTAGGGAGCGAAGGACCACCTCCCTCTTCAGAACCTCTACAGTTTTCTTAGAGTAACTTGGCCTTTTCCCATAAACATTTTCTGACAAATGTGACTCACCTGTGGTTTGCAGTGAGACCAAAAGGAATTATGGAAGCCTTGATAGTCCATCTTTGGGAGAAATTCAAATGTTGACAATATCATATGCAGGCGATTTTTTTTTTTATTATTATTATTCACCGGGTTGTAGGTCGTCAGAAAAAGCAAATCTCTTACCCCAATTCAAAAACGCATTTGGACTCTGAATGTCTTCTTATTTACTGCTGACAAGCAAGGACTATATCTTGAAAGGATGAAGGAGCTCTCTATATGCTGTGTTAACCTTTACGAGAGGAAAGAAGGAGCCTGAGAATAATGATTCTTTTCTCTTTGCTTCTTTTGCCTCTCCGGTCGCCCACAAGCCTAAGGTTAGGTAGGGTTTGTCATTCAGGATTACTATATTCATCTCTCTCTCTCTCTCTCTCTCTCTCTCTCTCTCTCTGCCCGTCTTTCCACCCTCCTTCCCTGTCCTTCTGTCCCTGTCTGTCTTGTTGTTTCTGTCGCCCGGCATTCTTTTTCCGTCTGTTTGTTTCTCTGTCCACTATAATATTTCTCCCTCTCTTCAAACGAACCTCATCCAAGCTTGTCATGTTTTCTAACTTGTTATAAATATCCCTTTCACTTTTAATTTATATGTAACACATTTAGACTATTGCTGATGCAATGTCAACTGCCTATTGGATTCCAGTGTAAGGATGTGAGTTCTTTAAAGACTAACTATTTCAGCAACGGACGAAGCCTCGGAATTGCAATTGTTCCAAGTCACCATAGACCATTCTGAGCGGCTGTGAACTTTCCTTCAAGAAACGAAAACTTTCCATGAAATCAGAACAGCCAGTAAACAGCCAATGTACAGGTTATTTTGTTCACATGTTCAGGCTAACGGTGCACCAGGTGCGTTCTCCATGAACATTTTCTGCAAACGTGGCAAAGTAAGAAAGCATCTGACTATTCGCGTTCCTCGTTTGCAAATAGACGTAATCAATATAATGCAATTTAATGATAATGATGAGGTAACTACTTTTTTACATACAACCAGCCTTTTCAAGAAACAGATTACGAAATTGATTCCAAAATGTGTTTTAGGTTTAGTGAGGTGTGGTTAGGTTTGGTGAGGGGTGTGTTTAGGTTTAGTGAGGGTTGTGTTTGGGTTTTGTGGGTGGTGTGTGTTTAGGTTTAGTGAGGGGCGTGTTTAGGTTTTGTAGGGTGTGTGTGCTTAGGTTTAGTGGTAGGGTGCATTTAGATTTAGTGGGAGGGGTGTTTATGTTTAGTGGATGATGTGTTTAGGCTTGGTGGGAAGGGTGTTTAGGTTTAGTGGTGGATGTGTTTTGGTTTGGTCAGTTGGGGTGCATTTAGGTTTAGTTAGTGGTGTGTTTAGGTTTGCTGTGTGGTGTGTGCTTAGATTTAGTGGGGTTTGTTTAGGTTTAGTGGGGGTGTTTAGGTTTTTGGGGTGCATTTAGGTTTAGTAGCTGTTTTTGATTTAGTGGGGATGTGTTTAGGTTTAGTGGGGTGTTTAGGAATAGTGGAAGGGGTTTTAGGTTTAGTGGTGGATGTTTTAGTTTAATGGGGGTGTGTTTTAGTTTAGGATGTGTTTAGGTTTAGTGGGGAATGTGTTTTTGGTTTAGTGATGGATGTTTTTAGGTTTAGTGGGGTGTGTTTTTGGTTTAGTGGGGTGTGTTTAGGTTTAGTGGGGAATGTGTTTAGGTTTAGTGGGGTGTGTTTAGTTTTAGGGAGTGTTTAGGTTTAGTGGGGTGTGTTTAGGTTTAGTGGGGGATGTGTTTAGGTTTAGTGGGAGTGTGTTTTAAGTTTAGTGGATGATTTAGTGGGGGATGTTTTGGTTTAGTGGGGGTGTGTTTAGTTTTAGTGGGGTGTGTTTAGGTTTAGTGAGGAATGTGTTTAGGTTTAGTGGGTTGTGTGTTTAGGTTTAGTGGGAAGGATATGTTTTAGGTTTAGTGGGAAGTGTGTTTAGGTTTAGTGGGGATGTGTTTAGGTTTAGTGGGGATGTGTTTAGGTTTATGGGAGGGCAGTGTTTAGGTTTAGTGTGGGTTGTGTTTTAGGTTTAGTGGGGATGGGGAAGGGGTGTTTTAGGTTTAGTGGATGACGTGTTTAGGTTTAGTGGGGGTGTGTTTTGGTTTAGTGGGGTTGTGTTTAGGTTTAGTGGAGGATATGTTTTGGTTTAGTGGGGGTGTGTTAGGTGTAGTAGGTTTAGTGAATATGTTTTAGTTTAGTGGGGTGTGTTAGGTTTAGTATGAAGGGATATGTTTTGGTTTAGTGGGGTTGTGTTAGGTTTAGTATGAGTGATATGTTTTGGTTTATTGAGGGGTGTGTTAGGTTTAGTGGGAGGGATATGTTTTTAGGTTTAGTGGGGGTGTGTTAGGTTTAGTATGGGAAGGATGTTTTGGTTTAGTGGGGTGTGTTTAGGTTTAGTGAGGGATATGTTTAGGTTTAGTGGGGGTGTTTTAGTGTTTAGTTTAGTGAAGGATATGTTTTGGTTTAGTGAGGGTGTGTTAGGTTTAGTATGAGGGATATGTTTAGGTTTAGTGGGGGTGTGTTAGGTTTATTATGAGGAATATGTTTTGGTTTAGTGGGGGTGTGTTAGGTTTAGTATCAGGAATATGTTTTGGTTTAGTGGGCCTGTGTTTAGGTTTAGTATGAGGGATATGTTTAGGTTTAGTGGGGGTGTTTAGGTTTAGTATGAGGATATGTTTAGGTTTAGTGGGGATGTGTTAGGTTTAGTATGAATAATATATTTTGGTTTAGTGTGGTGTGTTAGGTTTAGTATGAAATATGTTTTGGTTTAGTGGGGGTGTGTTAGGTTTAGTATGAGGGATATGTTTTGATTTAGTGGGGTGTGTTTAGGTTTAGTATGAGGGATATGTTTTGGTTTAGTGGGGGTATGTTTAGATTTAGTGGGAGGGATATCTTTATATATATTTAGTGGGGTGTGTTTTGGTTTTAGTGGGGGTGTTTCAGTTTAGTGGAAATGTTTAGGTTTAGTGGGGGTGTGTTTCAATTTGGGAGGTGTTTACAAAATGGAGGGTGGGTTTGGGTTATACAGGAGCTGGAGGGCTTTTTAATCAAAATCACACAACACGTGGATACAAAAATAGGTATATTTACATGACAGACAGGATCAAAGGGAAATTGAATTAATGCAAATGTAAATAAGTCCTCCCGAAAGTGGGGTGGCATTCAGAGTTTGAGAATCCAGCGAACACGGTTTGGTCAGATAGCATCTGAAACGATATGATACCCAGGTTAAATAAATAATGCTTTACTAGGGTACGCTGAAGGTGCCAAGGACAACCTATTGACTATGATATATATATTGAACCATATATATATATAGGCTGATGTCTGCATCCATATCCTATATATATATATACGTTTATATGCCTATATATATATATATATATATATGATAAGGGCTGCAGTTATATATATATTTGCATATAAATATATATAAGTATTATATATATAGCTAACATGGCGACGAGGGAAAGAAGTATATATAATATATGATATCCTATATTAGCGATATATGTGAGACCGAACTATATATATGGCCTTTATTATATTATATAGGTGTATATGCCAATGGCCTGACTATACAGCTATATATAAAGAAAGGGCGCCATATATTATGGTATATAAGATTATCTCCTGAATGTGCCTTAGAACCCTGAATTTACTGCTTGAAATAACCCGAACCAGATTTCACTATATTCAAATAGACAGATATATATGCTTTTTAGCTATTTTGCGCTATATATATATATATATATATATATATATATATATATATATATATATATATATATATATATATATATATATATATATATATATATATATATATATATATATATATATATATATATATATATATATATATATATATATATATATATATATATATATATACATTCACAACTGGAGAAACAACGTGAAATGTAATCATTCGCAAAATAAAAAAAAAAACAATGAAAACAAGAAGTCAATCAGTATTGGTAGCCACATGGAATGTCTCTGACGCTACAAATGTAATGATGCCAATGAAAACAAATCAAAACTAAATGTAAAGAATATGAACAATAAGAGAAAGTTTGAGTCGTATTACATTTCTTTATATACGTATGTATATGTTTCAGTTCAGGAACATATTTATTTCCGTCATTCGCAAGTGATGAACATTTCTTTCGTTAGAGGAATCATCCAGTTTCTTGTTACTCTTGAAATGTGGCTCAGATGAAGGAGAGTTCTCTCTCTCTCTCGATTCTCCTTATTCCTGCAAGATTTGCTTTATGAATCAAAGTTATGTAATATGCAGATTCACCTTTTCATTTGAAGAATGGTGTAATCATGATACAATAACATTGCTACAAGATTGTTCGTATTATGAGACTTCATGAGAGCGACAGAATGGAGTGTGATGTGTGATATGAATTATGCAGGAAAAGGAAAAATGTCAAATGATGTGTTACCTGAGAAATCGCTATTTCAATTAAACAAGGAGAAAAATATAACCCTTTGTTATTAACCACAACATATCCATTTTTAAATTTCCGTAATTTTTATTCAGAATTGACGAACAGCGAATGACAACAATAATGCTTTATTCAGAGTCAAATTTGTCAATTGACTTTGAATAGAATATTATCGTTGTCATTCGCTGTTCGTCAACTCTGAATAAAGATTACGGAAATTTAAAGTGGACATGTTGTAGATAATTACAAAGGTTTATATTTTCTCCTGTTTAATTGAAATTGTGATTTCTGAGGTGACATAAATTTGACATTTTTGCTTTTGCCTTCATAATTCATATCTCAAGTCACACTAATTTTTGTCGTTCTTATGAAGTCTCATAACAGGAACATGATTGTATCAATGTTATAAAACCATGATTACACCATTCTTCAAATGAAAAAGTAATTCTGCATATTACATAACAACTTTAATTCATAAAGCAAACTCTTGCAGTCTTTGATAAGGAGAATCGAGAGAGCCACATTTCAAGAGTAACAAGAAACTGGAGGCTTCTGCATCTGGAAATGACAAAATGACGGAAATCAACTGAAATTCAACATATGGAAACTGGACCACTGGCTTCCTCTCCTAGCGAAAGGAAAATCAATGATTATTACCTAGCAAATGGCGGAAATAAATTAATGTTCCTGAAACTGAAATATAAACAGATGTAAATTGTAGAACTCCTTACAACTTCATTTGTGACTTTGCAAGATTTTTCATGCAATGAAATATCTCATAATGACCTTTTCTGTAAGAATAATCCGCTCTAACTTAACATTTTGTGGTTGAGACAAAAACTAGTAGCCTAAATGTTAAAATTAAAACCTGCTTTCATTTTCTGGATCAAAGGGAAAGAGAAACTCTTGTTCAAGTCGTCGCTGAATGAATGTCATTACTCGCTTTATTTTCTTTTTTTTTTTTTAATGGAGAGAAAAACTCTTTCCTTTTGAGGGAAGACAAAGGAATATGTACTCCTGGCCTCGGGTTGATCCAGGACTTGACAAACATTCTCTCTGTCTCTCGTTTGTATATATACAACAAATTTAAAAGCCATACTTAATGGCGTCACTATGGCTTCCTGACCTTAGAGCAAACTCTTTCCCTGAGCCTGAACCTCATAGATTGTAGCATATGTGTTCCATGAAAACGAGTCGTGTCACTAATAACTTCACGATTGAAATAGTATCTTGCTGTCGGTCGACTGTGGTGGGTCTCAATCAAGGTGCAGAAGGGCATGTGGCTTGCAATCTCACCAGAAAAGTCTCTTCCCCATCACGCATGTTGCTCTCCTACTCAGCTCGTCTCGTAGCAGGATATCGTCGGTGAATGAAAGAATTCTCAGTCTTAAAACCCTTTCTCCCCTTTCCTTATGTCACGGTGCTTTTTCTTCTTCTTTTGCTCAGTCTTCCTCTTTTCCTTCCTCCAAAAATGACGTCTTCTTAAAGTTCTTTGAACTTTCAATCACATTGGCATATTTAGGTTATTTTTTTATTTCCTAAGATTCGGAAGTACACCATAAGTAAATTTAATACGACATGAAATACCGTCATTCCCAACAAATAGAGCCTAACGAAAAATACTGCTTTAAATTACTGTCTCTGTAGTTATTCCGTAAATGCACAGATCGAACATATTTCGTAACACACACTTAGTACTTAGACTTTGGAGATCATTTTTATGATGCTATGAAAACGTTAGGCCTATCTTGACCACCATTTGGCCATTGTGATCCGTCCAGAATGTATGGGGCATTTATGTCTGTTGCAGACGGTCTCTGTAGGGCTCTTACTTATGTAGAGTATATTCAGTAAGTAAAGATGTATCTCCTTCGCCCCTGCCACTGGTATATTTATTGCTTTCCTGGTGCCCTGCTGTGCTTCTCCCAGTCGAGGAAAAATGTAAACACAGGAAGTTCACCCTTTCAACTCTATGTAGGCGTAGATTTCCGTGAGTAATAGGAATGTTTACTTCTGTATAAATCGACTCCTTACCTGGAATGAGATGCAGTATTTCATACCTCCATTAGCATTACTCCCGTTACAAAAAGTGATTCTAGAATTTCTATTCTATATCTATTCTTCATTTGCTGTCATCAGCATATCAGGAAATAAATTCTGCAGGGTCAGTTCGATACTTTTACAGTATTTTCATCTTATGTTGCCACCCAAAGAGGTCAATATACATACTCTGTCTAATACTGTGGTTCTCAGACAGCCTCAATGTGGATTCCAGTATGCAAGACCAGCAGTCACTCTATTCTCCGTCACTTATTTATTGCTCTCCTCCTCCTCCTCCTCCTCCTCCTCCTCCTCCTCCTCCTCCTCCTCCTCCTCCTCCTCCTTTTAAATAAGCCTCCTCCTCCTCCTCGATACATCAGATGGTTTCAAATAATTATCATTCCTGATCGCTTGGATTTTAAATAAGCTCTGGAATGAGGCTCTTTAGCTAAACAAATCTTCGTGGGGTTGTGTCTTCCAGAGACAATTTTGAGTTTTGCATCTGAATGATATATATAATATAGCAATAGGTAGCGAGCATCTAATTCCCGTAGTCACTAGGCAAGGCCCTATCTTCTGGCGTGATAACCTTATAAACAAATCAATAAGCAAATTAATAATTAAACATATATATATATATATATATGCATTTTATATATATTATTTATATATATATATATTATATATATATATATATATATATATATATATATATATATATATATATATATATATATATATATATATATAAGAAAAAACTCAGGAATATTTGTTGACGAATCTAAATGCCAATTTCACAAGACGCTACATTGGTCAGTAATTGATAATGGATAGTTCAGCTAAATGGCAAACGCAACAAGAGTCATGCAATTTCAAAGGCTCTTTCAGGATTCATGAAAATATTCACGCTATTTGCAAATGGCATAGAAAAGTTCGCAAAAATAAACTGAATTCTTGAGTTGGTATTATACTAATACTCGCTATACAAATGCATGTACCTGTATACACCCTTTTAATGATATAACATTATTACAAACAGAAATATTGAAAAAAAAAATTTAACAAAACTTATGAAACTTCCCTTTTCTCATTAAAGATGGCCGTTAAGGTTATGTCTTCCAAACATGTTGTTGTTCACCTTCTTGTAATTATGTTGTTTTGGTTATTTTACAGGTTCTGTATTAGGTGGAACGCTTCTTGATGATCCTTTTCATCAAAGATATGGATCTCGTATCGTCCTGCTCTTGGAAAACTTGACTCCGAACATTTTCAGACTTTTCTCATTGCCTAGCATAACAGTTTTGTCAGACAATTCCCTGGTGTGGACCCTGCTTTCTTCTGAACAACAATTTCCCATTGGTTATCTGCCTTCCCCACAACCGGTGCAGCAGGCGATGCTGTGTTCGGCCTTTTCTCTGGCGTTTCCACCTGAGATCTGTCCTGCCTCTACCCCCGGCCCGTCCTCTGCAGCCTCCTCCTCCAGAGGACAGTCGCTTCCCGGCAATACGACCTGTCCAAAGGCCAGGACATCTTCATCAGCTTTCCACCTCATTTCATTCCCAGTTCGTCTCACGACTGCCTCAGCTGTCACTGAGCATCTGAAGGAAGAGAAGTGGGTGCGTTAAAAAAAAAAATAAAATAAGAAAGTGTTTCCATCACCTACATGAGCTCTTCTATCCCAAATTTCAAATAGTTTTCGGTGTGTATGTATAATGACGCTTATTTTATATATTTGTGTATTTTTAGTAATTCCACTACCTAACAAAAACTAGTATATGTACTTTGGAAAATTTATTATCTTTTTGTTGAAATCATATATCATATCCTGACGTATGAATCCTCTGACGCTACCCCTATCTCACACTATTTGACCGATGATAAGATATATGTGACCATCACTTGACGCCTCAGTGTATTTTCATTAATGGTTGTCATGTCGATGAGATCATAGGCAATATATATGCAAATACTGTACATGTGATTTCCGAAGGGAGAGGTGTTGGCTAACCCGGATGAGGATTGTAAAGGCATTTATTAAAGATGAAAGGCGGGAGACCAAGAATAGTCCCCTTGTTAACGAAGGACAGTGGGTCTGTCAGTCTTGGGAAAGATATTCAACAACCTTTATATGCACAACCTTTTATGGAAGGTGTTAGCCGCATGTTAGTTGAGGCTGTTGCGTTCTGACAATTAAGATTTCTGCACAATTAAGTTTCCAGCGCTTAGGAAGTTCTGAGATAATGATGTCTTTCTATTTCAAGACCGTTTCCATATACAAACAAAAGTCAAAGGTTATCGTTATGGGATACATGTATATCATATACATGAAGAGGTAACCTAAGGAGATGCCTGAGATCCATCCCAGTAACTTCATCTCCTCTCTCCTGTCCAAAAATGTTTCCTTTCTCCTCTTCAAAGGTTCAGCAGTCCTCCAGTCGAGACTGGATCCACCAGTATGTGAACCTTTCCTCATGGAGTCTTTTCTGCTGGAGTGACTGACCTCTGCACCAACCGCTCTCCATTCAGTGCAAGAGGTTTGACTCTCTCGCGCATCTGCTTCTGTGTTCCTTTTTCTTCTTCTCGGTCTTTGGTGTCTCATTTACCCAGCGAGTCTATTCAGGGCTCTAATCTCATCTGAAATATTACAGAAAAACTTCACTTCGATTTTATTCACATTCACCCGGACATCTTTGAACATTTTCGATCCATGCATGATTATTCCTTAATATAGTCGTATAAACTCCAAAGTATCTCAGTGCATGAATAAAAAAAACAGTATTAATATAAAGCTAAAAAATTCCCCTGATTGCCCCACATAACCACCAAACAACAGTGTCAATGAAAGTTGCCTCTTTTCAGACTAATGACACTTTTCGATAAAACCTTGAGCGAGTCCATCTTTAACGATGTAAAGAATTAATAATGCACTTAACTACTCAGTTAACAGATGACAGTCCAGCTGTGCCCATTCCATGGCGGATGGTGAACATAAACTCATTGATTCATTTCTCGTTTGTACTACTGGCCTTTGGAGTTCTGTTGCTAATATTAATCCTTTCCTACGAAAATTTGATACAATAACAAATACTAAATGAACATGACAGTTCACTCTTATGTATCATCCTTTGACGGCAGATTTCTTTCAGTTTCTATAAAACGTTTTTAATCCTTCCTCTCTCTCTCTCTCTCTCTCTCTCTCTCTCTCTCTCTCTCTCTCTCTCTCTCTCTCTCTCTCTCTCTCATATCCGTCGAGCAGACAAGAACAACTGCGAAAAAGAGAGCTTCTTTCAGAGGTAATTGTGTCCAGCTGAAATCCTGCAGCAAGGGAGGAAGGACCATTGTCTTTTCCTTGCTTTCATTTTCATTACCACAACAGAATGACAAACTTTCACACGCGTATCATTTTAATCATGATCTGTCTGTAGAAAAGGTAACGGATAAACAAAGCAAAATAAATAAGGGGGTGAATAAGGATATTCACATTTGACAGATTGAGAGTTTGTTCCTTCTACTCTGAGACCCCGTGGAAGAAGATTTGAACCGAACATCGGACTTGGGCCTCAAAGGGTGATCTGTGTCATTCCCAAAATTGGGTCTATTTCCCTGTCGCTGAAAGTGAACGAGGAATGCGTGAAGGAAGTCATTAGGAAACAGTCTAACGATGTATAATTAGTGCTTTAGTAGTCTCCCAAGGAATGCTCCGTCTCTTTCACAATGAACGACTCATTAATGGGATTTTAGATAAAGGTTCGGTGGTTAGTAGCTCTTACGGAAGCCTCCGGCCTCTCAGGTTATTCAGTGAGTTATTCTTTCCTCTTTCTCTTTAAATAATAGACTTTGAATTCTCTACTGCCCGACAGGCATCAATAATGATAATTTTAAACAATGTAGAAAGCATATTAAGAAAACGTGAAATACAGAGCACTTTACTAAATATCGTATACCTTATAGCTCATGGAATTTTAGTTCAAAAGGAATTTCCTGAGCCTTGACTCATATGGCGTCAGAACAAAAACTTTGCAATGAATAAAACAATTGTTTGTTAAGGAACCCACCATGCTTCCCGTCTTTGAGTATGTCAGAGGACTTTTCTAAGATTTCATTTAATTATTCAGGTTTATGAAGGAGAAATAGAGAAGGCAATTAAGGGACAGCTTAAATCAGGATAATCAAAATCTAATTATTCTTCCTCTTGAACAGCCTGGGAATCGTTGCGATTATTTACTTCGAAGCAAAATGACTCCCAGTTCCAGAAGAAAGTCTGTTTTGTCTGGTAAATGAAATGAGACTTTCCCATTTTGTGATTTATTACAATAGTGCAAAATGAGGCTGCTTGTTCAGGCAGCGTCTCCCCATGAATCCCTCTCCCAATCTCTCACTCACGCCATTTCACACAAACTCCACGCACACTGGTTTACCAGTTATGGTTTTCATAAAAAATCATTTAACAATAAAGTTTATACTAAAGATGATATACAGAGGTCACTGGAACATGGTCATAAAATATACTATATATATAAAAGTTCAGTATATTTTTCAAGATAGATATATTTAACATATGTTCTCATATGTTCTTTCTTGTCACGAGACCAGTGTGTAACACACTGGAATAAGATTCCTTTAGGGTTTAGTAATCATGAGACTAAGCGTCGACGTGGTCGAACACAAGAGGTTTTTACATGATTATCTTTCACTACCTTTACAGAAAAACGCCTTATGCCATATGTCGTCCTCGCAATTCTTTCAAATTTGTAAGACAAAGCTTATCATGTTATTCAATCATTTAGTTATTAGCATATCCTCCATATTCCACTTAGAAAAAATCATTTAAACAATTATGCCACTATTAATATATGACTTACATATTATCACGATCATGTCTGCAACTGATTAAACCTAATTCTGTCCAAACAAACAAAGATGTTGATAGCTTTGTTAGATCGGGTTTCCTCTCGTCTTGTGCACACAATTAGAAATCCAGTTTCAGGTTCTCAGTCATTTTTGTCAATGCGCTGCCAAAGCCTCTGATAAATTTGTCACGCAGGAAGATGCTCTCTTTAAAAGCTAATAGAATAAGGATTTCTGCAGGCATATATGCTGGCGTGTATATACGAATGAATCTATTTATTCAAGAAAGTCAGAGTAAAAGGGTATTTGTCGAACTCCTGGTGGAGGGGCGCATCATTAGAACCCTTCCGTAAAGAGCCAAACCTTGACAATAAACAAGTATTAACGTCAATGGTCAGTTTAGAAATCCGTTGGTGCAGTCAGCAGTCGCTAAGACCATTTCATGGCATCATAATCCTTCCCAAGGACGCTCAAATGCAGGGGAATACCTGAGGGAGCGCCATGCCGCTAGAAACCGTGGCAGGATTCGTCTTGGTTGTGAAATGCAGCAACTGAGTGTTTACTGCCCGTAAAAGCGTTTTGAGGCCATTGCCCTTCAGCGTCGTAATCATTTTTGTCTGAATCACTTTAAATTAAAGTAGACAAAATAATGTTAATGCACATGTTAGTAATATTGAACCTTTCTATAATTCAGAATATCAACTGTAAAACAAAGCTGCTTCTACAGTTAAAATAAAAAAAAAATAATGCTTTTACCTTAAACTATGAATTTATCGCTTTCGCTTAAGATAGTCTGTAACAAATTTCTCATTTTGTTCAAACATGATTAAAAACTAAGAGAGAGAGAGAGAGAGAGAGAGAGAGAGAGAGAGAGAGAGGGGGCCTGATTCTCCCCACATAAAAGTGGTAACAAAAGTTTAGTAATTTTCTCTTGATTTACGGTTGTTTTTACTGTTGTGTTTTCTTATTCCATAGCCATTAAAGTTTGTCTGTTTTTTGAGTTACTATCAAATGTCTCATGGAGAGAAGTAGCGATGAAAGACTGTATTAGGGAAAACAACGCAAGTCTGAGGTAAAATAAAATGGAAATTTTCGAAAATTTTCGACCGCTTGCACAATGGTCCTCTTCAGCCACGATGGTCGAAAGCATCCATTTTTCAGCAAACTTGCATTGCTTTTCCTAATACAGAATTTAATCACATATTTTTGTTGATTTCTTTTATAATTTCAGGTCATTGTAGATAAATACCATCATAAAATAAAGCCATTATAAATGTCTTATATGATAACACACATTCATCTTTCCTGTTCTTGTTAGTCTTGAGGTTTTCCCTGAAGGTCTACAGTGCAGCTGTACATTGCAGAT